>NW_010141310.1:0-28739 GCF_000699245.1 Pterocles gutturalis | reverse complement strand
AAGAAACATCAGTTTGGAGATGTGAACCTGTTATAACCTATATGTAAACAACTGCAACAGACATTACTTTATCCACTAAAAACCTGAGGGAGACCCCTTTGATACATAAAACATAATTTTTGTTAAGTTGAAGAGAGCAGCTTGAAAAAGAAAAAATCCTCAGATCCCTTGAGAACAATAAAAAAAAAATTACACCTTCTTATTAAGAATTTTTGTGTGCAAAATGAGATTTGGGCTCTGAAGCAGAGGCAGCACAGCAGTGGGGAACTGACATTGTTCAATAAGGTGGTAGTTGTCCAGTTGCCTTTTTGTAAGATAAGACTTGCTTTTGGACAAGCGGGGAGGTTCAGACAAAGCTACAAGTGACCATGGCTTCATAATTTTTATTGCTATGCTTGGAGTGAATGGACACTTTTTGTCTAGCCTCTGGGGGACAGATGAAGTTCCTCGTAAATATTAGATCACCCACTGATTTACAGCTTTACTTCTCTTGAAATTTTCTGCAGAAAAAAAAAAGTAAACCCAATATCCCCTCTTTTGCAAATGTACTTTGCATGTACCTTTCATTACACAGCATTTCAATAAAAGAAAGAGAGCTCTATGACTTGAGGCAATATGCTATTCACAGGTAGTTTATTTTTAATTATCTTTTGCCTGTAATGCTTACTGTCAGAATACATCCTCTATACACTCATACAGATTGGTAGTGGCTGAAACAAAAATAAAATAGTTTGAGTTTTTCTTAAACCCTTGGCTTTTTTAAGGTTTCACACTGCAAATGGAGAACATGACAGCACAACTAAAAGGTTTTGCTATGGAAGGCTGTCATGGAATCACAACAAGTTTATCAGTGTTTGGAAACTAGTGTTTTCCACTGATGGCAATGGCTGCTTGTCTGGATTTCTCTGAGAGCAGTTTCTGTGGTTATTTTTCCACCACAGCTAGCAGAGGATGAGAGAACTGTCTAAGCTACACATCTGATTGCCTTTTCAGGGCTGGCTAGTTTTGCCTTCCTAACATCTGGAGGGAGTGTTATATGATTCCAACTTCAGCATAAATCAGATTTATTGCAATGTGCATGTAGTAATTTGTATTTATGTATGAAAGTTTAGATTTTAGGATATTGCACAAAATCCCAGACTGCATCATTAAACAGTTACACTATAGTGTTTGCTAACTGGTTTTCTACTGCCAGCAATTTTATCATACATTCATAAGGAGGAGTTGTACCGCTGGCATATATATGTATTTGTTATAATAATCACAGAATGTTCCAGAAGGACTATTAAACTTGCATGTTTCCACAATTTGTTTATGTAGTGCTTATTATATGCACAACATATATCTGCTTTTCAATGAAACTGCAATAAAATGTGCAAATTGTAATCTCTTTAAGGCAAGGACTTTTTATTCCAAGTGCGTTGCCAGCAGTCAGCAATGAAAAAACAGAGTAAGATATGTACAGCATGTTGTCACAAGATGCGTCAGATATGATCACTGCTGCAAGTCTCCTTTCCCTAAAGGTATTTCTTCTCAGGCTGTCCTGAAGAAAGAAAGTATTTTGAATAGGCTTGGTAATTTTCTCTGCAGGGTCAGAAGATGTGCAAATTAGAGGTTGCCAAAAATATTTCACAGGCACACACACACACTAAGACCTTGTACTTGTCTTTAAACAGCCAAACAATCTCAAGTCTAGCAAGTAGACTAGAGACATGTCAAGTGATGAAATTGAATGTGAATGTAAAAGCTTTTCTCTGCTAAAAAGGGACACAGCCTTTAGATTAATATTAGCAAACCCTACTATGTCACACTGCTACATTCAGCATCTCTCTGGGAAATAAGAATACATTAGTTCAGGTCAATATCTGCACTCCCATCAGACAAAATTACCTAACAGTCTTTGTCTGGTAATGATAATGACATTGTTAGCCTCCAGGGAGTTGACGTCACACAACTAAGCGACTCAGGAAGAGCAGTGTGTACAAGTGAACCAGCAAAGACCTCCACGGGTATGGACTGATTCAGCTGACGAATGCTATACCAATGCTGCCATGCAAAAATATAAATATGCCCCAAGCTGCACTTGATAAGAAAATAAGCAAATTGCGAAAGAATGTTTTAGGCATCTAAACGGTTGTAAGTGACCCATTGGAAAGCAAACAAAGAATAGGATGATATCTGAATCAAACCTACTATGCTCAACTCATGTTCAGATGTATACATGTGTATTTGCATTTGTGGTGGCTAATATCCCTTTCCACTGTAAGAAATTGAAATCTTTTATCTAATCTCTATTGCTGTTGATATCTATCTACTTACCTATATGTGCCGGCTTACCTACCTATGAGTCTTCCAAACACAGCTAGGAAAAGGCAACTAAATATCAAGGCCTGTGAATAAGATCAACTGTACAGAATTATTGGCATTGAGATAAAGGTGGCACATGAAGTATTTTGCTACTAAATAAAGAATGACTGTTGTACTGCTTGCACACTCTATCAGAAAGGAACAGACAGTTTATTGGAGTGATTATGGGGGCTAGGGTAGGAGGATTTTTTTGGTGTTTGTTCAAGGGTTTACATGAAGCTAATTCTCTCTGTATACTGCATCTATTTCATTAAAAGAGAGGTTCAGTCAATATTGCTGTAGTAAAGCCAAGGCATGTCTGAACTCGTTAAAGTAAAGTTTGTCGGCTGACACTGATGAAAGACCTGCTGCTGGTGTTGCTGCAAGTCCATTTAGTCTTTATTTGACATCAAGTTGCTTTGCCTGCACTGTCAGAGCTTGTATATGAAGTTGTAGTACCATGAAAAAGAGCACATCTGACAAGGAGTCAGGAATTTCTCAGATGATACCTGGACATTGCCTCATTTGCCTGGCATGTGATGTAACAGGTTTGGGAAATCTGCTTTTCAGTCTCTTTCTTCCCCATCTCAAAATGGTGCCTGTGCTCTCTCCACAGACTCCTCCAAATAGCTGCATGTGGGAGGAGATACCTGCAATACAGCTTCTACTACCCTCAATCCACTTCACATATGTTTGAGATGTGAAAAAGAAATGGGGCAGACACAGGCATCCGAACTCAGCACTTGTGAAAGGAAGCAGCTCTGCTAGAGCTAAATCTTCTGCTGCTGATGGTTTCCAGACCACTGGGCTGCCAGGAAAATCTGCTGTTAGTGAATGCAGCTTGCCTAAAATCAGAACTGTGAAGACAGGCTTTTGCAGGACATCCATGAAGGCTCACCTAGCCCACCCAGGCTCGTGTCACCAGGTTGCCTCTATAGCCAGGGCAGAGGCAGCAGAGCATTCAGGACCATTACAGGATCCTTGTTCTCCTCAATGGCTGCAGAAGTGATTAACCTCATTAGGCTAAAGTTAGCTTCCCTTAAAACTCTTTTAGTTGGACTTTTATCAAAATGACTGCTTCAGGGTTAAGCAGATTATATTCCTGTAGCTGTGTTTTGACGTCCTGTTTTGCTTTATTTCTCTCTGCACTGTGCTGCTTAAGCACTGCCCAGAATTTTTAGAAGCTTCAGATCTGATCTGATTCATCCATTTTGAACAGCCTTGCAACATTACACAGAAAAGATCCTTTTTATTCTCTCTTTTAACCTGCAATCTAGGTTTCTAGAAGGATCTGTCCCACTATTCATCTGAAGGTTTGTTCATCAGTTCCATTTAATGACTTCTGAGCACACTGATCAATTTCAACCCCACTTGCCAGGGCACATAACTCTCAGAAATATTAACTTACTCAAAAAAAAACCCCAAAAACAAAAAACCAAAAAAACACCCCAAAAAAAACAACCTGAAAAACAAGAACAACCTACAAGAGGAAATGCTGAGAGATCGGAGCTTGATTAGTCTGGAGAAGACTATCTCTCCAGTGCCTATGAGGAGGTCATCAAGAAGATGGACCCAGGCTCTTCACAGTGTTGCAAGGCAGGAGGAGAAGTGGTATAATTTGAAACAGAAGAGTTTCAGGCTGAACATAAGGAGAAGCTGTTTCCCCAGGGGGACAGTCAAGCAGTGGGACAGGGGTCCAGAGGGGCTCTGCACTCACACTGGGTGTTTCATAACCCAGCTGAATGAAGCCCTGAGAAACCTGGTGTGATCTCAGAGCTGACCCTGCTCTGAGTAGGGTGTTGGATGATAGATCTCCAGGGGTCCCCTCCAGACTGAATTATTCAGTGATTCTGAGTTTTATCCATAGAGGGCGTTAAGCACTGCTGGGCTTAAGCAGGAGTGCCTAACCAAACCCAAGATGAGAACTCGTATTCTTTCTGTGTATTTACGAGAAAATATTTAAAGATTTATCTATATTTTTTTTAGCAAATAAGCTACTTCAGACTCTATACATTTATATACACTAACCTGGAAATCTGAGAGATTATATTTTGGGTTTTGTGCCTTTATGAATCTCAGAATTATACATGACAGTAGTAGGTTGAGATCCATTCTTGCAATAGTGTTCTGGGATTCAGGGTCCTTGCCTTCTCCTTCAGCGTTGTCTCCATATGATTACTTTCCTCTGTCCCTAGCAATAAAAGATTTTATAGACCCTCTCCAGGAAGCTGATGAGCCCCACTCATGTCAATGACAAAAATCCCTGCCAGATTCACCCTGTGTGCCCAATCTGGAAAAGCCTGAATCTTGCTGCAGGCACTAAGCTGCAATATCATCCAAACACCAAAAGAAAACCTTTATCAAAAGAAGCAGTAGCAACACAATTCCACAACCAGTACAGACCCTGCTGTGGTCTCAGTTCGTTCTTGCCTGCCAGCTCTTTCAGCGGAGGGCACATTTGGACTAGAGAGGAATCAATCCTCCTGATTAAAACTTGGAAAATCTCTCCCACACTCCACTCCTACAAGGCACAGTGGCATCCAGACAAGCATGACTTGCTCACTCTTATGTCCTTCTTTTGAGTGCCACTCTTGCGCATCTGCTATCCTCAAAATAAAGGTTGCCAAGGCCACTCCATAATTCTTTTCTTGGCAATATAATCCAGCAGAGATGCTGGGCTTGCTCATAGTGCTGCTCTGATAGAACTACACTGCATGCGGGACACAAAGCTGCTCTGACCTGTCAGGTTGCTCCCATGCTTTGTGGATATGAGACCACTTGGTGTGAGATGAGAAGAGATGCTCACACAGAGATACTCTCTCAGTGTCTACTACAGGGACCTGCTGTGGGCATCCTAAGCATGTGGACCATCTACTTATCCTGTCTTTTTTCCCCAAGCAAGCTTTTTCCTTCCACCCTTGACAGATTTTTTTTTCTCTTACTTTGTCTTGACCACCAGCTCCCAGGATCCTTTCCTCAGAGACCTGTCCCCTGTCACACCCTGGCAGAATTTCCTCTTCTTATTCTACCTGGAGAAGATTTGGCGAAGATTTGGCAAAGGTCTGGATTCGGTGAACAGAAAGCAGAAACCCAGCTTTGCCCTTTTTAATGACATTTTTAACTTCTGTGGAAGAAATCCAGCCAGACAATCTACCCAGGAGTTTCTGTCTGCCCTTATGCAAGATAATGGGTACTGCAAACATAGCAAGCAATTTACGTTATTCAGCTGAAAGTCACATTTTGAGGGCAGAAGAATAAAATTAGCATGTTGAAAGATTGACTCTGCAATGTTCTCTGCACCAGTCAATGGCAGCCGTGCCCTGGCATAAAGATACAATGGGCAGACTTCTTTGCAGATCCCGAGAGTGGATTGTGGTAAGGACACTAGATATGCACACAGATTAATAATTAGTAGCATTTATAAATATATTCTGCCAGTCAAATAATATTAACTTTAATTCAATCTGCAAACAGGCATTTGCACGCCAGATATGTCTGCTTATGTGTGTAAGCGATAAAACTGTTTCAGTAGAATGGACAGGCAAGCATTTCATACTTTGGTAATAAACTAAGAAACATCTAATTTTAGTTTCCCCTAGTACTTATCCAAAAAAAACCTGTTAGGAAACTTAGATCCGTATTATCTTCTAGCTGCATTCACATCACAAAGCTGTTCTTACTTGAAAACCTTGTGGTCCTTTGTTATTTCTGAGCCTTAACTATTGTGTGGAGTTTTTTTTTTTCACCTCAAAAAACTGCTTTTTGAGATTCGGAAAAGGAAACTTATATTTTGAAAAACTGTGTTCTTGAGAAATAACTAGGTTTTATTTTCTAGAGATTCTGCTCAGAGTTCTTTTGGCAAATATTGTGCAAACTCACAATGAAAATACTATTCAATATTTGCTTTAATGGAACACTATTTTGAAGTGGTAATTTGAATTGCTTTCCTGTGGAAGAGCTGCCCTGAGTAGCAAGCAGAGTTATGCTGAATACATTCATTACAATCAGCCTTGAGAGAAATTCAGTGCCTCTCTGGAAAAAATAAAAAAAATAAATAAATAAACAAACATTCTTCTTGGTGTTATCTACACGTGGGCACACATGCTTAACATTCCTACTGATAAACATTTATCTTTTCCTTACTGATTCCTTTCTGGTGCTTTATGTTGATTATTGTTGTTTTCATTATAATTTTTCCATTTGTATCCCAAGTTTACTAAGTGATTTATAACCAAAAGCATGATCACTGGCCTAGATAATTTGCATGCTGAATACAACATTAGACTAATATGCCACAGGATACTGAAGCACTTCAATGATTTCTACAATAAAACTCAGATTAATTGTGTAACAATTCCTTCAGGTCATTATTATTGTTGTTTTCATTATAATTTTTCCATTTGTATCCCAAGTTTACTAAGTGATTTATAACCAAAAGCATGATCACTGGCCTAGATAATTTGCATGCTGAATACAACATTAGACTAATATGCCACAGGATACTGAAGCACTTCAATGATTTCTACAATAAAACTCAGATTAATTGTGTAACAATTCCTTCAGGTCATTAGGTTGCTGTGGCAGGTGCTGTTTTATCTGCAAATACAACAAAGAAGTTGGTTTCCTGCAATGGGAGACTGTAAGGATGGGAAAATTACAATGTCTGGAATATTCCTGTGACATATGTCAGCTCCTTCTTTTCCACAGATTGGACAAGAAAGTGACGAATCCATAGCAGACTGTACTGTTTTAGGGAACAGAGAGGAGAAAGTGCTTGCAAATGCTTTTGAAGAGTTTGATATAGAGTTGATTTTTTATTTATTCAAATCTAAATACAATGCTATCTATGCTATCTATATCTGTCCATATGTGTACATGTATGTACTATGCACATCTACATATACATGTGGGCAAATTCCATCTAGTTTCCATTATCTTTGGTGTAAAGACACACACGATGGGATAGATCTATTAATGGAAAATGCATTAGATATTTGCCAACGTCATATGTCTAAAATTCAGAAGAAATAACAGAAAGGAAAATTTCCTTTCCAGGCTGAACTCTTGTGCTCATCACCATGGTATCTCAATATGTTCCTAAGAACACTGATCACTGTGTCTGTTCTCTCTTGCATGTGATTCTTTTTTTCCTCTCCTCCCTTCTCTCCCCATGCAAGAGTTAGGGGATGGAACTGGATTAATTTATAAATGTTATTACTCTATAATATGCAGTTTTCTTAGTGAGTCACATCAAGAAAAGACAGCTTTCATTTTGAATGTGGAGTAGTTTAGTTCTTGTGAGAACAGGTCTCGTAGTCCTTCAGGGACATACAAAGAAACAAGAAAGTGGGCAAAAATAAATTTTTAATAGAAGTTTCATTACTGAAGTGCTGAGAATGACACAGATCAGTGTCTCTTCTCCGTGTCACACCTTTAAAATCCAAATGACACTAGTATGCATACAAAGTGACACAGCAGATGAGTAAATTTCAGTGACTTCAGGATCTGAGCATCATTGCCTAGTTCCATTGGAGAGAATAAAATCCATTCGGGGAAGCCAGATTTGGCAGCGTTGGTTCTGTTATAACCGTAAGGTCACTGCAGCATTAGAGCATTCTCAGCTCTGAAAACAAACTGGGAAGACCAGTAATGCCTCCTTAACCTGACAGTAGCCACACAGGTCTCTCTCTGAAGTGCAGCAAGCTGAAGTGCATCTGTTTCCAAAGTCTCAGACGGTTCTTGTACAATCCCTATAACTTTTTTCATTCTCCTATTCCCTTCCCGCTTTTCCTTCCAAAATGCCACTGAATATGAATAATTTAGTCCGCCTGCCAGAGTTCTCCATCACTTTCTCCAGCCTTAAGAGAGTAACTTTCTAACACTGTATTTCAATGTCTTCTGTCAGAATATTTTCCATCTGGGTTTTAGATGTGTGAGTGTGGGAGGGGCAGAGGAGGCTGGGATAGCGGGGGTGGTGTCAAGGAACAATGCCAAGACATACTGCTCTCACTGAAATGATCTACTGCTTCCTTTCTGTTTCCACAGGGCTCGGTACACTGCTCTCACTTCTCTTCAGTGTGGCTGCTGTTCCTCACTTCTCCCTGAGGTAAGGATAAAAAGGAAAGAGAAGAAGAAAGTCAACTGCGCTACGGACAACTTTCAGAATGTGTTGGGATTGAGAAAGTCCATGAAATAAAGCTTTTATCTCCTTATTCTAGGCTTCTTGTCTCAGCTAGCAATGTAGTTAGCAAGAAAAGTATTTGAAGTATGAGCATTGATCTGAGTGGACAGAGGGAGCTGGGCAAGAACGTGGGTACTCAGAAAGAAAGGCTGCCGGACTCCATCCCTGTCAAAGATCACTCCAGGCATTGCTCTGTGGACTGGGAAGACAAGGAGTCTTCTGGTTATCATGAAAAGAAAATAACATAAAGTGTAGCTGTTTTCCAAGATACTACTAATAGGAATAACACAAGTTTATTTGGCGTGTGAATTTTAGGGATTAATCTTTACAGTGAAGATATACATACTAGGAGCAGTTTTCCTCTATTTACGCTGGAAGGAGCTGATTAGGTCTTCCCTATCTCTAGAAATGTCTTTGGAGTGGTTTTCTGGGTTGTTGCATAAATAATGGGAAGCTGTAAGAGACATCCTGAAGCAGCCTCAAGATTGCATTGCAGTACAGTTATGTAATAGAAAGCAGCAACTTGGATTAGCTTGTGAAAGTCAAGAAGCATGACAGCAGGCATTATGCTTAACATGGAACATATTAATGATAGGTTAAATAATACAGTATCTTGTTCTGCTAAAAGACCAGTTGGGCAGTTTGATGCCTGTGGCTGTGCCTGATGTGGTGCACCCCATCACATTCAATCATGGATACTCATTTTGGCTGTGCAGGGCCTTAATGTACATGAAGACATCTTGGAAACCCCACACATCTTTGCTACAAGCCAAGGAGCTGCACTCATTCCATGGAGCACTATTAAATCATGGAAACAGAATGAAAAAAGCTTTGTGCAGCTCTGCTGTTGCTGATGCATAGCATGGAAAATGGCTGCTGATTGCTCTGTTTCCTCTGAGATCTCGTACATTTCTTTCTTCTGATTTCTGCTAAATACAGTGGCATTTCATCCAAGTTATATAGCTTCTCAGTGGATAATTGATTATTAAATATAGTAGTTTTATCCACATTATGTATTTTATTTAGTAGATAACAGCTTTAGCATATTTGCATGACTGACAGGGATTTGGATGAGAATTTCCCATTCTTGTATGCTGTAATGTAAAATTATCTCACCAAATGTTGTTCATGGGATAAGATACGACTTTTTCTTTTCTTTCTAAGAATCATTAAAGCTGAATTAGCATGTTTTGCTATTGCAAAGCAGTAAATGTAGTTGCTGATATCTATTTGCTAATGTTATATTGTGGATAATTTAATACTTTTTATCTCTCCATAGTTTTAACTCAGTTTGACTGGTGAAAATCTACAGGCAGCTGAGTAATTAATTTACACTTTATCAAAGTTAGGAAAAAATTTGAATGTCAATTCAGAAGAACCTCATGTGATGCTTAAATTGCATCATTGCTCCATGTACCTTACAGTGTGTAAAAGACAAAGGCTGAAATCTACAGCTTTGTTCTATTTTGCAATAAATTGTAGGGTTCTTTTTTTTCCTCTTTTTGAGCATATGCCACCAAGCATGCTAATGAACCAGTCAAAGAATCAGCTGTACTAACAGTTAATGAGAATTCAAAAAGATTTATTTAACCTAGCATCATCATTTCAGCAAAGATTCAAAGAGGATTAATTTGATTTATGTCAAAATGGAGGAATCTTTATATAATCTGCAGTCAAACTTTCATGAATATATTTATCTAGACTTGCAGAGTTCTTCAAATTCATGTGTAAAAGGCTACAGGAGAAGACAATATTTATTTGTATGTAAATTATTCTTTTTGTGCAGAAAATCTATTTCAGGTTTCAAACGTGTTTATATCTCCTTTTTGCAATTCTTGGGAACTTGCAAGATAAAATCTGGAGCTGCTGAAATCAGTGAGTTCCATATGTGATTTTAAAGGACTCTAGAATTCACCTACAAAAAACTGATGGGCAGACACAACTAAGAAAATCTACACAATATATTTTTTAAGGACACTATACCATACCTCACAGAAACATTTCTTTCTGGAATACTTGTCACACATGCACAATACATTCTAGTGGGCTATCGACACTTCATCTGCTCTCTTTTGGAGAAGCTGCATGACTCACATCTCTCTCATACCCAAGCAAAAAAACTCATGCAAATAACATCATTACAATGCACCAAAACCTCACATACAACTATACTAAGATGGAAAAGACAGCTGATTTCAGCACTGGCAGGATTTGTAAGCACATCACTGTTCCTCAAACCCCATATCATTACCATTTCCAGGAACTGTGCATGGCATCCTGAAGTGGCTTTTCATATGCCATTTCCATGGCCCTTCATGCACTGCTGCTTTCACACAATGACCCCATATCATGTGTGATGTTACTGTGAGACACAGATGGCTTTGATATGAAAAGCCTTGTGTTGAGCCATTTTCTTCACATACACATTAAAATACAAATTATTCATGACTAACTGTACTTTTGTTAGACAACTTGTCCTACCTAAAATTCAAATTCGCAAGATTATTCATGCATGGCCAGAAATGAAAAAAACCTGTAGCCTGCAGTACCAAATAAACTGACCAGCTCTTACAACAGCCTACTTTATATTTTTTTTTTTTTTCCTAGAAAGGTTTTCTGAGCAATGGGGAGAAGTACTTCTGATGCACATGAATGCTACCCTTTGTCTGACTTGCTCTTTCCAAGGTTTTAGATGAGGTTATTATTGCCAGTGGATGCTAATCCAAGACCAACTGTGAGAAGCAAAGGCATTTTATTTGATCCAAGTGGCTACTGGTAATTGATGTTAACATTCAGAATAAACAAAACTTCCAGCTGAGGTGTGTTTAGGCATATAATGTGAGGAAAACAGTAGATATAGTCTTGTTTTGCACCAAAATGTCCCTTTCCTACTGACTCCACTATACAGACTCTATTTCACTTCAGCATTCTTTCATGTTCATTAAGGGTGTTTGTGTTCTCTGTCAGACATAATGTTCAGCACATATTATTAATATTACGCTTCGGTGATAATGACTTGATGCCATGTACTGTCCAACATACTGTTTGGATCATGCAAATAACTGTTTAGACATTCATAATGAAATCTGAGCCTTGGCATTGCCTAGAAAAGTAAGATAGGGAAAATCCCTTTTATACTTACCTTGATTTTAAATAGCCACACGTATTTACTTACTATACTAACAGAATAAAGATGTGCAAAGCCATGCAGTATTTTTGACCAGGGAACCTTGAAAGACAGTAAATGTGTGGAAAGGATCCAAGGCTCATCTAGTGAAGCTCCCATGGGCATCAAGAGATATTCTGCAACTGGCACCAGCTGGAGCAGAGTCTGTGGAGGTCTGGCCACTTAAAAATCTAATGAGAAATTTCTGTGGAAAAAAAAATTAAAAATTAGAATCTTATTTGACAGAAGTAGTAAATTCTACTCCTCCCTAAACTGAACCTTAATATCAAAAACCATGCTAGAAGATTCAGTTAGTCTTACAGGTTGGAAGAACTCTGACTTACCATGGATCTATGTTCTCTGATCTTCATCTCTTACTCATCCACTTTTTTATTCCTATCCTCTATATTCCATGTACCACCGTTTCCCTAGGTCTTTCTGTGTAGCTGCAAGTCTGTTTTCTGATACCTCTCCTTCTTCCACATCCCAGGGCCCCTGAAACAGTGTTTTGCAACTGGTGATCCTTGGGCCACTAAAAGTCGACAGAAATCCTGGTGGCTGTCAAGAAAAAAAATGAAAAAATAACGAAAGACTCTTACACGTGCAAGCAAACAGTCACAAAAAATTGGGGAAAGAGAGGCAGTTAACTAAAATTCAGAGCTGATGCTAGTTTCAGTTTAGTGAAAAACGAAAAGCAGTAAAAAACTGTTCTTTGGCTGTCCTGCACAAGAAGAAGATATTGTTTGAAATAGTGAAGCAATCCTTGAAATAACACTAGCTGAGAAATAATATCCTAACCATAACAACTTCTTGCCATGCCCTTTATCTGTCACGTTGGGCCAGAGCACCACTTGCTGCGACAGGTTTGACCTACTCACGGAGTGACTGACTATCTAACGACGGAAAGCTGATGGGCGCTTCACAGGGCAAGTCAATCCCTAAGCCTCACTGGTACTGATCTGGGTCCCCCTCTCCTTTCTAGGCACAAAATATACAGGAACATGATACCTTTGACACCTCTGCTTTCTGTCATATCTTCTTGTAACAGGCTAACTAATTAGACAGTTATTGGGTGGCACTGACAGATGAATTCAAAGACCTTATTTACTAAAAAACCCAGCTAAAAATAGAGGGATTATAACAATGTCCTAGGTGACAGTTTCAGCATGATCTTAATTAAAGGGTCATTTTGGGGCACAGCATATACAAACGAAGCAGTCAGGAAGAAGAATATATTTAATTTCACTGAGACAGGAAAACTTAAAACCTGCACAGAGTAGTTAATAATGAGTTGGTCTCAACATTGCCTGCTACTGCAAAATGCAGGTTCAGTGTTCAGTCAGTTGTACTATGATGACTCTGTTATGTAAAGTCAGGTCATGTGAATGTAATGCCATTTAATGGGATAGGTTATAAAATCAACTCTGAACAAAAATCCATTACAATTTCCCATTCTCGTGTTGATAAGTGATAAAAACTTTGGAGTGGCCTGAACTATCTTAGCTCTGAACATATGGTGATATTGTATTCCCTGTTAAAGGAATGAATTTACTTTTTCTTGATTAGAACATAATTCTAAACGACAGTTGCCTATACTCTCTTATGCTATAACATGAATATACTACAGGTATAACAAAGCTAACTTTAAGCTGTACATCCTGCGATCTTTGGGATGGCAGCAGCATGGGGCTCAGCACAAACTGACTTCTCAGCTTTGTCAGATTTTGATCTCTCATTGAACCTAAGATCTCTTCTGTCACCAGTACCTGAATTAGCTGTATAATGGTAACTCAGGATAGTTCCTGTTCCATGCAGTGCAACAGCATTGTAATCATCAAACAAACAAACAAACAAACAAACAAAAAAAAGTTTGTGCCTTATCCCAATTAAGAAGTTAAACATGGAAAGTGATATCTTCACAAATCAGACAGTGTTAAGACCATTTAACAGAAGTAATTTCTTTTTATTCCTGTAGTCTCACTACTGTGTGAGAAAAGTGGCAGGTTCCCCTCAAACATACCATTTATGCTTCCAAATTTGAAATACTTGTCCTATGAGATAAAAAGCAAACATTGCGTAACTGAGATCATACCATCCATAGAGTGATCTAGAAGAATTGCTTCAGTTTTCAGAAGTCTAATTAAAAAGCTTTCTTTGTCTTCATGGAGGAAAGAGAGAAGGAATAATCATTGCACAGAAAAAGAAATATTGGACTTTATTAGAACCCTTGGCATTTTTTGAGGCAATTTAGCCAGAAACATAGTTTCCCAAACATCAGACGTAAAGTTTTTTTCTAGGCTTCTGAAAAACAGGTGTCCTGAAAATAAATAAGTAATCGTAATGAAAGCAATGCTCTTAAATCAACCACGATCTTCAGCTTTTGCAGTGGTTATTCAGAATAACAGAACTTCAAACATTTTTTCAGTGATGTGCAACAAAAGTACTTATGTCCTTCCCTAAGAATGTACTCTATTTTATAAAGTATTTAACATGACCCTATACTATATAAGTAAACTGCGGAAAGAATAATATATTAATTATCAGAAGAGAACATCATCCCATCATCCACTTAATTAACTTATCTCTTGAGCTTCCTTGTAATATATACAGTAAATGGTATAAAGTTCTAACGTGTTATATTTACAATCTGTTCTTTTTCTAGAAGCAAAAATGAGAGTTGAGTAGCATTTTGGATATGGAGATTTGCTGAACAAATTAGCTGTAAGGCTTCCCACAGAATAATATCCCTTTGACTTTCAGACTGTAGTCTCACTTTTAAAAAGCATATGCTGTACATGGAAATATTTCATAACTCTTTGGAAGTGAAATTAAAGTATATTTTAAGATTTAAAAATGTCAGGATATTATTTCCCGATTTTTCTATTTCCTAAATTAATCCAAGTGGAAAGATTCACAGCTGCAACTGTCATAGGGCTGGGATAGTGACTGAGAGAGTGTAGTTTTTTCCTTTTTTCCCCTTTTCTTCTTTGCTAAGTTTAATGGCAAGCATTGTATGATTAAATAATTCCTGGGAACTGAAAATTAAATTTGTAATATGAACCTTTAGACACTGGGTGATTTCTCTATGGCGACTAGAAAACAGCTTGAATCACAGTTTACTGTTGCTGCATTTACAATGAATGCGCTACCCCCTGCTCCGGAACTTCTAGTGTTGCCTGTGAGGTTTGGGAAATCACTTCTACTCCACTCCCACTTCACTCCATTTATGGATGGGAAATTTAATCTGGAGAATGACTGTAATTCACCTGTTCTGAGTGGTGCTACATTCTCTCATGTCTGGTTAGCATGCCTGAATCAAGCACAAGGACAACCCCACTAATTTAAAGTCACAAAATACTCCCCCTGCCATCTCTACAGCCAGGTCAGACTAGGAAGGCAGATATTTCTTTGTTTTGCTCTCATCTGAAACCTGCTGTCTAGGATCATCTGGAGCCTTATTTAACAAAATCTGGCTTATTTTCAGGGCCTTAGGTGACTGGTGGTGGTCTCACTTTTTTGAACTCTCTTAGAGGGGCAGGGTAAGTTGTGGCATTTGGTCTTCCTGCTGGCAAGGAGGGTGTGTCGTATCTCCTTGGATCAAATATCTATGCTGTTGTTGCCAGCGATTACGGGAAGCCAGGCCTGAAATCCCAGTGTTCCCATATAGTCTTATGTTTTTGTGTATCCCTGTTTTGGAAATATGGGGTGTTACAAATGAAGGCAACAGGAAGAAATCTGTAACATTTAGAAGCCACATTTCCTTGTCTCCTTTCCATTTGCCCTGAAGCCCACAGCAAGCTGTGATTCCTATAGCAGTGGTGAAGAAATTGCATGGTAATTTCTAAACATTTCCTGGAAGAAGAGAATGAACAAGATACAGGTAAGAATTGGAAAACCAGTACATATGGGTTTATGAAGTGAAAACAAACAAAGTAACCCAGATTAACATAATTAAATTTCAGTTTATCTTTTTTTCCCCCCATCTGTTCTTCACCAGAAGCAGTAACTACAAGATCCTGTAGCTGATTGATCCACCATCAATGACAACATCTTCACCACACTTGCCCAAAAAAACAGTTGGAGTCTTTTAAATGAATAAATATCAAGCAGACAGCTTGGGATTATTCTCATTGAGCAACAGATTCAGAGCTACTATTTGACCCTATTCTAGAAAAGAGAAAGGGTTGTGCTCGAGATCAGCCTAAAGGATGTCTCCAGGCTGGTGAACTTCTAAGATGTTTGCTCCTGTGAATCTAGAATAATCTGGGCTGAATCTTCTGAAGCAATTCACTATATTTTGACTAAAAAAAGAAAAAATATAATCAATATTTTCTGCCCATGTCTTTTCTTAGCTCTGTTGATGTGCAGGAGTGAGGTCTTCCTTAAAGTCTTATTCTGTTGCTGCTTGATTCTACTGTGACACTAACTGCTTAAGATTTTTTTCATCTCCCCTTCTTTTCTTGCTTTGTAATACATACAGAGGTCCTGACATGGGTTATCATATACACTTCCTACTACCGATTTCTGTGTTTCTGTAACATGCAAATAAACATTAATACAGCATAAAGTTTAGCTCAAATCTCCTAACATTTGGTTGCTCCATCTCCAGACAGGGAAAAATTGCATAATATATCATCTCTCTGTGGGGAATAACACTCACCTGTCAGAACAGTCCACTCTTCTTAAAGCAACTCCTGGGAAATTTCCTACTATTTATTTTCACCAGTTTTATTAATGTTAAGATGATTATTGCAGGTGAGTTACTAGCCACACTGGCGTGTTCAAAAGGTGGTGAGATGTGCGCTGAGTCAGACTGAAAAAGGAAGACATCCTTAGAAATATCAATACTGGCCAGAGATTTATTCCGCAAAATAGACCTTGAGTTTTCACCGAGTCAAGTTAGCTATAATTTTTATTGTTTAGTTTGTAGGCAGATGCATTTGCAAACATTGAAACCAATCATTCACTTTCATTCTTTCCACATTTTCTTATTATTTGAAACAGTTTCCAAAAATTTCTTTGAGAAGTATATTCCTTCTTGGTCTCAGCCTTCAGCTAAATGGCAAATTTCTTAAAGACTGTCTAATTATATTCTCCCTAACAGAAAGTACATTGTGAACATTCAGAACAAAGAAAGGTTTTCGTGTTCACATTTGATTATCTGATGGTTCATCACTCTTTGTTTCTGCTATGTTTTTTTTTTTTTAATTTAATTTTTATATTTTCGTTTCAGTGAATGTTTTATTCTGCCTCTGGGTTGGGGATTTTTTCCCCAAAATATAAAATTTGCCACATACTTACATTATTAGTTGTTCTTCTATCTCATAGTCTATTGTTTCTGTTGCTTTCTAAATCATCCTGAATAAAGAATTTATATGAGATGTACTTTTTAATTTACTTCAATGGGGTTACACACTTCTGTTAATTTAACCTAGATGACCAAAATATTTTTATTCACTTAGAAATACTGTAGGGTGTGTGTGTATACTTATTTCAGTGCAAATAGCAACCATTACTCAAACATAATGGGTAAACAAAAATCATAAAGCAAAAACTGTTTCAAATAATAAACAAAGTGTGGAAAGAATGAAAGTGAATGATTAGTTTCTATGTTTGTAAATATGGTTTGAAACCTTCAACTACAGTAGTTATGGTTACCATAAAGGAACTCCATAGCAAAAAAACAAAAGCACTGGCAATATTGTTAGGCAGTTTAAAAAAAATACATGTGAAGATATTTTGCCAAAAGATTTTACCAAATAATTTTTTAATTTTTATCATCCATTTATTCCTTTTGGTCTAACTATTCACTAATATAAATACATCTATCAATGACAAACATGCAATTCCAAGCTTGTTATTACATTAAACTAGTTGTCCCTGGTGTAGCTTCTGCAGACAAATTCTACACCCAAAAAATATTGACCTAGAAAGACAAAATTAATTTTATGTTTAGAAATCACAAAATTCCATATGTGTTTGCAAAATGAGGGTACCCATCGTACTTTGCAGCCCTGGTAAATAAAGACAATGCACATTGTCACCACAGTCTACACATACTGTGTAGGAAGTGCTCCTTTCCTTAACCACATTGTGAGAGTAAAAACTTGTAGAGCTAGTGTGCCCTATTTGGGAAGGCTGTGGGAATCCTTTTAGAAGAAAAATATTTGTGTCTGTACCCTTTTAGAAGAAAAATATTTATGTTTGTGGGAACCTTTTTCGGAAGAAAGTCCTCATGTAGTTGATTTCAACTATAGGAGAAAATAACACCTGCAAGGGATGAGAAAGAAAGCAATTATACAGGATGTGAGTGAGATAAGGAGGAACTGAAGGTAAGCAGTCAGCATTCTGAAGGTCCCGTTCCCAGGACTAAAGATAGCCAATAGTAACTTTGTTTTTAGGATTTTAAAATCATTGTATCCAATTAGTGATTGCCAAATCTGCACAAGCTCTGTATAAAAGTGTGTAATCGAGGCATAATAAATGGCTACAGCTTGATCATATTGGTCTGCATCTGAGTCCATACCAGTGGCAGAAGGCCACTTAAATCACTAATGCCCAGGACTCTAATGAACAATAAACGTGCTTCAGATATAAACCATAAAAATTTTATGATTACCCCATACTACTGTGCCATCTCACAAACATTTCTCTCTATATGGAGAGAATGTCAATCCTTATAGTGACAAACCTATTTAAAAGCTGTCTATATATAAATTTACCTGGTTATTTATAAAACTATATAAGGTTTCTAATCTATATTTGTATCTCTTTCTCTCAGCAACTAGGCCTTCTGCTATTTTGAAGTGATAGTTGATACCCAAATAAATCCTATTTGCTATATTCAGCTCATCTTTATTTTTGGTTTCTTCTAACTAATGGCTGTGGGTCTCCTCAATTTGACCTTGAAAAGACCTTCTATTTACCATGTAGGACAATATAGATCTGTGCCGTTGGTTGTGAGACATTATATGCTTATTAAAGGGTGACAGAAGTCAGCAATCATGGACAATAGATTAATTCAAATTGGAGTCTTCATATTATAAATGAGGTGGTAGAGTGGACATGTCCTCTGTGATTGGACAAAAAATCAGGAGAGTTGTATTCTAACCCATCCACTAGCTTCCTGCTACCTGCAGCTCTGGAAATGGGCTGTAGAGTTTCATTTTTCAGTGCTAAACTGAGACAGAGAATGAAATGAATCTTACCTAAGTTTAGACTACTCCAGTGGAGATGCCATTTACTAAGCTGGTCACCCCAGACCCTCTTTACAGTCACATAGACATAGAATTACAGTAAGAATCACAAGTTTTGTATGAGGTGGGTGTTCACTGATTGTCCAACTTACAGGTATCTACATGGGCTCAAAGCAATTCTGGCCTTAAAACCCAATGTTCATGAGAGAATTATCCTCACCATCAGCTGAAGCTAATGGAAACTGCAGACATTCAGCACTACCGAAAACCGGAGTCAGTTTCTGACATATATAATTTGTAGTGATTCTTCTGTGGTCATGCTGTGAAAAGCACTCTCACCTCTTAACGTAAATAGTTTACAGAAGATAGTGATAAAAATGCATCGTTAGGTCTGAACTCAGCTACAAAACTGTTTTAATAGTTGAAAAACCCTGTAACCATCTCATCACCTCAAGTGTATTCGTGACCCCTGAGAGGTGCTCAAATTCCATACAGTGATGTGATTCATAGAAGAGTCTACAAATAAACAAAACTGATAGTGAACTAACTCTTACATCCTTCTTCAATTTTAAATGCCATCACTAAATTATGTGCACAAGTACTGCATTCACATTTACTTTAAACACCGACCTTTAGCTGCTGAAGTTGTTGATTCAGAAAAGTATTCAGTATAAAAGACAGAGTATTTTACTGGGAGGTTTTACAGATCTACCCATTTTAAAAGTTCCTCTTTCTCTAGTGAAGCAGTTTTTTAAGACATACTATGATATACTAGACAGTCTTTTCAAAAGTGAGACTTACATTTCCTCTTGTCAAAGCAGTAGATGCCAAATGTAAATGTAGCAGAAAGTAATCTACATGTATGTACAGGATAGAAAAAGCATGGAGACAGTTTTGACTCCTTGCTCCAGAGAGGCTTCTTTAATCTGATAAAGGTTTTATGAGTAGCTTAAGAAAGGGTTAAGAAAGATCACAGACTGCTTTGGGGGAAGGGGAAAGGGAAGAACTGGAGCCAAGACCCAACATGTCTCAGCTGTGACATGCCATGATGAAGCATGACAAACATTGAAGCAAAGTAGATCTTCCTCTCCTGAACCTCTGGAAAATGATGTTTTTCCTGGATGATGATGTCTTGAGTGTAACAAGGCTTCCCAATATCAGGAGAAAACAGATGAGACATCCCTGTCCTTTTGAAGGATGGTTTACAATGGTGATCTGTGGTTAGATTCGACGTGCAATGAAAGAAAAGGACTGAAGAGATTTGAACAAAGTCTGAGGTTTGAGGTACTAAGATGGCTAGAGACTGAGAAACCTGAATACCTCTGCACTTTGTGGACTGACTGCATGATGGTAGTGTAATGGAAATAAGAAAGGAAAACTCATTCTTTTTGTTCTGCAAAGCTGTGCATGTACTTGACTTACTCTGTTCCTATTACAAATGTATGATTTGAACAGGCTAACCTGGACTAATTCCAATAGACTACATTGTGATGCTAATATCTGTGTGAATGAGTGGATGTTTGAATCTTTTAAAGAGTCAATTCTTTCCATCATAACAAAAAAGTAGCTAGTTTGATTTCACAAAACAGAAATACTGCTGAAGGCTATTGAAGAATCTCATTATATTTGATTTGGAAAAGCACACACATATATTGAAATGGCTCCTTCAAGGGAGTAGGTGTTAGTGGGTTATAAGGTCTTTTCCTTTATCAGTTTTGCCAGGCAAACTGTTTGCATAGCGAAGGAAAAAACTACAATAAAAGTGAAAATCATAATTTTCTGTTCAGCTGCTGCCGTACATATATTTGACCATGAGTTACATACAAGGAAAAATGTTTTCACTGTGAGCATAGTAAAATGTTTGAAGACGTAGCACAAGGAATCTCCATGCATGGGAATATTAAAAACTCAAGTCTCTGACCAGCCCAGTTTTACTGGACTGCTTCAAGCAGGGGTTGGACTAGATGCCTACCAGATGTCCCTTCCAACCTCATTAGTTCTGTGATTATAAAAGCTGGAGATCTAAGGCAAAACCATCAACTTCAGGGTGAAAATCAAAGTGAAGAGCAAGAGAGACATTAGCACTCAGAATGCATCATGGAACAAGGAAAACTATTTTCTAAAAGATTTTCCAAACAACTGTGCAAAATATAGTAAAAACTACTTGCCTTGAGATCAAAGTTCATTTTCCTCATTAAGTTTCTGATGTATTTACCATCTACTTAGAGTTAAAATTATACTAATAATTAAATAAAAGACATCTAAGTAAACTTGATTCTCAACTTTTAACCTAAAGTTAGGTGAGAAAGCACCAGTCCTTACAGTTGCCTCTGTTTTCCATGCAGGACACAAAGATGAAAATGAAAGATGTTGAAGAGCTGCATTGTTTCTGAGATGCCATGAGTTTTGAGTGCTGACTAGAGCAGAGGTGCAATAAAAACTGGACTTCAGCAACTCATTCAACACTGTTTCCTGTGGCCTTCTCCTGGAAAAAATGGCAAGATACAAATTGGACAGGTGGTCTGTGAGATGGGTAGGAAATTGGCTTGCAGTTTGTACTCATAAGGGGGTGATCAATGGTTTTTACTCAGGCTGGCAGCCTGTCACAAGTGAAATTTCCCAGGAATCAATACTGGGTCCCATGCTGTTCAACATCTTCATAAATGGTCTGGATGGTGGGATTGAAAGCACCCTGACCAAGTTTGCTATTGACACTAAACTGGATGGTAAGGACTGTCAGAAGGGAGAGCCATCTTACAGAGCAACCTGGATAGGCAGAAAGAGTGGGCTGGCAAGAACTGTATGAAGTTTAACAAGGAGAAGTGTGAAGTACTGCACCTGGGATGAAATAACCAAAATGCCCAATACAGGCTAGGATCTGTGTGGTGGGAGGGCAGCTGTGCTGAAAGGGACTGGGGGCTCCTGGTGGACAGCAAGCTGAACAGGAGTTGGAGATGTGCTTCTGCGGCAATGAAGGCAAATTGGATCCTTGACTGCATCTTTAGGGGTATTATTAGCAGGGACAGAGACATGATTGTACTACTGTATTTAGCACTTGTCAGGCCACTCCTGGAGTTCTGTGTGCAGCTGTGGTCCCCACAATTCAAAAAAAGATGTGGACAGTCTGGATAAGATCCAAAGGAGTGCCAAAATTTGGACAAAGGACTGGAGAACTTGAAAGACAGGAGTTAGGTCTTTTCTGCCTGGAGAAGAGAGGGCTCAGAGGGGATCTCATTGCAGCATTCCAGTACTTAAAGGGTGGCTATAAAGAGCATGGAGGCTTTCTTTTCACAAGGAGCCACATGGAGAAGACAAGGGGCAACGGGTATGAGTTGCATGGGGACAAGTTTCATCTCAAGATAAGAAATTTTTTTTTTACAATGAGAACAGCTGATCACTGGAAAAACTTCCCTAGGGGTGTGGTAGAGCCCTTATTGTTGGAGGGTTTCAAGATGCAATTGGAGAGGGTGCTACACACCCTCGTCTAGGCACCCTTTCCCATGAAAGGTTGGACCACATGCTCTTTCAAGGTCCCTTCCAACGTGGGCTATTCTGTGATTCTGTGAAGGAGAAAGAGATAAAGGTTATTCAACATCACCTGGAATGCACCTCTGTAGTAAGGCATCGTTTCATAGGGGAGCATGTTATCAACAGCTGATTTCAGCAAAGCTTTATTAGGATTTGACATCTGTGCCTTCTGGTTATTGCCTATATCGACTTTTCTCCACCAGCTCCCAAACTCACTGATTAGCTCTCACAGAGCAACAAGCACACACTTTTCTTTAAAACAACTTTCCCTGTAGTTGCTTCATGGCAGAAGCAGAGCTGAACAGGAGATAATTTTTCCTTGTTCCTTTCTGAGCTTATGCTGCCATGACTGCTAAAGACCCTGTTTCTGCTGAGGATGTGTTCATTGGGATCTTTCCCTTCCCATGGGATGGGGCCTTGAACTACATTCCTTATTAAACAGTTCAGGAAATTAATCTCAACTGCTTTCATTTCAAAGATTCTGTTTGTAAAGTTGGCTCAGCATTTGCTGGCCCACAGTATTTAATTACCTGTTCTGTGTGCCATTACAACTGGAAAAATTAATGGTATTTCAACTGTTTCTAGTAAGAAAAGCTCACCTGAGTTGAACACTGAGAGCCTGGAGGTCACCCAAGTGCAGACCATCTTCCCATATGTGACTAGCAGAGTTGGATTTCGCTATGAACTTACGTTTTGCATCAGCTATCTTTATTTTTTTGTAGGAGAGAGATAGGCTTGAAAGTCTGAGAGTCTCAAGAAATGATTCAAAATGATTGTTGACAGAATCACAGTGTTATTGATATATTGCAATTTACTAGAGAAATCAGGAAAGGGTGCCTTTTGCATCTGTGGTGGCAACTTTCTGGTAACCTTCCCATGTTGTCTGTAGTTAAAAAAACCAAAGGCCTTCTGGGATTAGTTATTTATTACTATGAGGGCTGAATCACCCTGGAGGGATCCTGCCACCTCCTGAATGAATTACTTCTGACATTTCACTTGTAATCTGAAATAAGGAACTAAATCTCATTTCAGGCAAGTTTTACTAGCTGTTTTCCTGCACTAAATATACATTGTGTAGAAAAAGCAAAGGTTGGGAAGGGAAAAACAAACCCTTCTACTGGTATGGATGCCTAGACTGCTGCTCTTGCTTGTTCTTGTAGGTTGGTAGTTACACACAGGAGGCTGGATGATTTTGTGGGTGACTTTGTTTTTGGTTTCATAAACTTTTAAACTCTTGTTTGAGTGAAGTTGGTGTAGTGAGTTAAAACAGGTCAGAGCTTAGTCCATTTGAACATGAGAATGTAACACAGACCCTCTTTCCTCTGCCTTTATGTAAGGGCTGAGGAACATGTCTCACGACCTGAAGGTACTCAGTGTCCTCAGGCCTTACAAAGGGAAGGTGAGTCTCTGATACTGAACTCACTGTATCTCCTGTTTTAATGCTATGGTCCCAGAGTTATTTTGAGGCATCTAAGAGTGTAGCTTTTTATTCACCTGTTAAATTTTATTAAACATTTTTTTTTTTTTTTTTAGATAAAGACTGGATATTTGAGGTCTAACTCAACTACTGTAAGCCAGTAACAATCAAAAACATATACTGTGGTGCTTTCCAAGCTTCCTTCTTAATTTATGAAGACTGTGTGGGAGAAGACAACAATCTGTACTCAGGAGAACTGCAGTGAATCAGACTGTTCTTTATGGTGAAATGTTCTTTTATGCAGTTGGTGTACCTTGGAGAAAAAAAAACCAAATAAACTCCAGATTCTACTTTAATCAATCTCATTTAAAAAAAATTAAATTAAGCTATTGTTCTTAAAACAAAAATACTGCTCAACAATGGAATCTACAGTCTACAGTCTTAATGTAATATTTAGAACATTTGGAAATGCTGTATAACACCCCCCTCCCTTTCTCTTTTTCTGCAGGAGCAATACTGATTAATCACACTAGATTACTATGGAGGTTAGGCAAAGGCACAGAAGGGGAATACTGCAGAGACCTATTGTCCCAGGGAAGGCTCTGGGAGCAGTTCTTCCCTAAGTGCTGCCACATGCAAACAGTGCTGGTTGAGATGCCTTTTTAGGAAATGTTGAGTGTTATCTGCAAATTAATCTGGCTAGCTAGAGGCAGAGAGAAACAAGTAGAGCCCTCACTGTCTTTCTATCCTCTGCTGTGCAGATTGCCTGTCAACAATAACCACATCTTCCCTTGTTCTGTTACTGTGCAGGGCCATAAGAGGTGACGGAACAGCTACTTATGCACAGAGTCACCATAAAGAGGCACCTGGAGAAGTCAAGGTCAGTCTGATTTGACCTGAGTTGAATTATCACCCTTTGTCCTTACTCTAGGAAGTAAAGGACAATATGGACACAGACTGGTACACTCAGGGACAGTATAGAGCAGTGGCTGTTCCTCTACACCTTTTCTGGAACAGAAACTAGCTGAAGAATTAATACAGATGTCCTCAACGTGACTGAGGATGAATGGTTTTCAGTTTCAGCCTGTACTTGCTACTTTGCCAGTGTCACTGTGTTGTGAGCATAAAAACATGTATTTTAAAGTCTGGGAACTTGATGTAAAACCTGAGGCATCTTGGGATTACATGATTCAGGAGACTACTTGAATGGTCATGTGCTCTGACTTCTATTCTACTTGTTTTTCCAGTGTGAGAAACCCCAGGAGTTAAGGCTGGAAGCTCTCCATCCTTAGAAACTCGCACCGGTGATGTCTTTTCTGGACGCAGTCCTCTGTTGTTCAGATCTCTTAGAAGTCACAGTACACAGTACGTTCCTTTGTACGTTCCTGCTTCACCTTCTGGTCTGACCAGATACAGCAACGGCCTGGCAAAGTTGGTGACCTCAGTAACAACTGTTCTTGTTCACTGTGGACATCTGCTGCAAGTCTCACGGGACTTCTAAGGCCTCTGGCAGAGCCTCCATTCCAGATTGCTGTTATGGCTATGCATATTTGCATTTTACTTGATATGAGGAGAAAGGGTTTCAAGTGTTTTTTCTTAGTGGCAGACCTAGCCTTGGTCACTGTGCCTTACATGACTATTGGAGCCACAGGGGAATCCAGCAGTCAAAAAAACCCAGCTCCTACCATCCACATGCTAGAGTCTGATGAGAACTTTGTGTTCATGCTCAGGACTCTTTCCTGGCTCTCTGGCAACTGCCACATGAGGTACAAACCGCTAACTGCACCGGATAAAAAGTGGCCACTCACCATTTCTGATCTCACTCTCTCAGAGGCAAAACTCATTGCAGCTGAAAGGATGATCTTCACATTTGCAATACATTCCACTTCCACCCTCCTCCAGACATACCTTGGAGCAAACCTAGCATAAGACAACATGAGCTACAAAACACTCTCCTCAAAGTGGGCTCTGCCTTGCAGCAAAATGTGAAATCCTAGCTCACAGAACAGATTTGTAAAGGCACTCTGTGAAAAGTCAGTGGGAACTAGGCACCAAGGCATATGTAGAAATCCTATTTGATGAGGGTTTGGATTTGGGCACCTGAAATCTTTCTCAGGTCCTGAACTTCACTCAGCGGATTTGCCCTGTTTCTTTTCCATTTGCAAGGTATGGAAGAAAGGCATCAGTTTTCTTTTGTCCCATTTTGCAGGCATTGTAAATGCTCCAATTTACTTCAGTTACATACACATTTTTCCTATCAGAGAAAAACAGTTTATGAATTCTGATTCATGCAGTTGTCTCTGCTGCCTGGGTTAAAGTGTTTCAGAAGCTTGATCTGAAATGCAACAGGGATGAAGTGATGATTCACCTACTTGTGTTCAGAGTTTATTTTACTGAGCATTGTAACAGTTTAACTTCTCCCAGCAACACCCAAATATGTTCAGACGCAGCTGATACTGTGCCATTGTGAGCTTTTGTTACTTTATTTAAATTCTTATGGGGAGTCCCCTTGCAAAGTGAAGAAAAATCTAGATAAACCTGCATACCAAGGTCAAAAGTGTTTACATCCTTAGGTTCAGTCTGGGAGACTAAAAACGTGGGATGGAATTTTATTCCAACCTTTTCCTTCCCTGACATACGGGGTGGCAGCAGCTGTTAGTGTTGGTGTTAATGACTTTGTGCCCAAAAAGACCCAGGAAGTGACAGATTGTTAATGATTATGTAGGGTGATCATCTTTCAAATGCTTCTAAAGTATCTTTTTATTATTATTGGTATCATTCATTGTCATGTGTGGCAGCACTGAACAGACTTCAACCGCGTCACTCACAAATAACCCTTCATCTTTGAAGAAATCATACTGCGTAGTTTAGGTAGAACAGCAAATCCCTCACTGGGGGGAAAAAATTAATTCTGCTATTTATGTTAGACAAGGGAATATCTTCCTTCAACCATGGAGTAAAGGACAAGCATGCTATTACAAACTTTAATTTCTACATATTTGTTGATACTACAGCATGAATAAGACATGATAAACAATGACCAGAATATTGCAAATACTTATGCAGATGTTGATTTTAGAAATGAGGGTAGTCCAGTGAAATTCAACAAGGAGAATAATATGAAAGAAAAAAGTGATGCTGATATTTAGAGAGAAAAATGCCTACACTCAGCCATGTGGGCTAGTGACAACACTGCTGATGTAAGAACATGTTTCCTAGGGATACTTCAGAAGCTGGCCATCTTTCATTCAGTTTTCTGAAATAAATCCTAAAAGAGAAGTATAATACATGTTTCTGTAGGTTGTGTAGGCCTGTCTTTTCTCTACATTCTCTCTTCCAGTTTTTTCATTTGTGCATGCGTTGGGAGTGCATCGGGGTCCTGTTAGTGGATGCAGGTGCTCAAACAAACAGCAAGGTCTGCTTAACCCTGTATCAAAGAGAGGCTGGTTGCGAAGTACTGAAGCTGAGCCCATGCGCTCTAATGGAGAGATTTAGTGGGAATATGTCAGTGTCAGAAAAGTGATAGCTGTAAATGCATCTGAGCTCTAGGGTGGGCTATTTTAAGTATGGAGAATGAATTGTATCTGACCTCAGAATTAGCCTGCAGGTTGGACACTCTTCTGCAATGCATGACGGGATTGTCAAGTCCTGAGAATAAGTGTGTGAATGCATCAAGCTAGTGGAGCTGGGCTTCAAGTCCAGTTTCTCTTCCTTGGAGGGTGGCACCCTAATTGCTTGGCTCTTTTGGAGGACATGAAGGGGAGCAGCAGGAAGAATGAGGGAACTGATGTTTTCAGTTGCTCTTTTTTTTCTTGAAAAAAGTTGAAAGGTCTCAATTTCTTCTGAACATGGAATGGAAAACTGTTTCTCAACTTGAACATATTCCTGGAATGAGAATAAATGGCTTCCTACTCACTTCTATTCATGGTTCTTCATTCTTTCTATTTACAGCTATGGATTTCATATTATGAAATCTGAAGTCCAAACACTTTTGAATAGAGTTCCTCCCAGGAGATGGTTGCTCATGGATGGAGGACGGTCACCTTATAAAACGCATCTTACTTTCCTTCCTTCATTTTCACAGTGTTCCTTTGACCTTCAACTAACACCAACCATTTAGGAGAAGGAAAAAAAGCTGAAAGGCTGTCATAAATAATTATACAGTCCTGCAGTCCTCTTAGCAATGTTCAGCAGTTATTTTTGAAGCACGCCAACACTAATACGCAATCGTTAAAATGCTTCAAGTTATTTGCTTTTTGTGTAGTTTTTCCACTGATTTTTTTTAATTAGATGCAATGCAACTGACTGGGAGCCAAGAAGATTCTGTATTCTGTTCCATGTGAGACAAGGATTTGACTGAGAGCTTGTTGTAAGTATGGTTGCCCAGGTGTCCTGGTTTCGTCTGGGATGGATTTAACTTTCTTATTTAACTTTCTTCATAGAAAGCTGATAACATACTAATGTTAATAGTCACTGCCAGGACAGCCAAGGACTTTCTAGCATCTCTGCTGTGCCAGTATCTGCAGGTGCAGGAGAAGCTAGAAGGGAACTCAGCCCTAGTTAATAGCCTAGGATTCGACCTTAGGTTTAGGACTGAGGCCCAAATTGGCCAATAGTCTATTCTATATCATGCACGACACGCCCAGTTTTTAGATGAGGATCTGTCCAGAAGTTCACTCTCTCTGGGTTACTTCTCTCTCTGGGTTGTCTCTCTCTCTGGGGATTGTCTCACTCTCTCAGTCAGCTCTTGGTCTCTTGGACACTTAGGCTCTTGTATCTTTTCTGGAATTGTGGTTTTAGAACTCTCTCTGCTGTGAGATCATTATCTGGGAATGGGCTGAGCCTTGGTTATTGGGTGGCGAACAGTTGCACCACATATCACCCATTTCTATATTTGTATATATT
>NW_010141309.1:5150-15111 GCF_000699245.1 Pterocles gutturalis | reverse complement strand
GTATGTTACATTGCTCATCACTACTCCTTAGTACATTTGCTTTATATTTGAGCCTTCACAAAAACTAAAATCATCAAGCTTTCTCAATAAACTAATCCTAATAAAACTAGGTGACCTTTCCTTGTGAAAAAATAAGGAATGCACCAGAGCATCCCACGGCATTGTCTGTACACACACCGTAACAATAATCTCTTCAGGCACACTTGAAAACCTATAGGTTTTGATCTTTCCATTTACATTTTTGCACCAAAGGACATGGCTTTGAACATGAAAGCACACAATAACTACTTGAGAGTCAACGTGAGGAGGCAGGAGTTAAACTGTAACATCTACCACGCGAACAACTATTGTGTCCTTGATCAGACTAAATTTGTTTCCGCAGAACTTAACATCATCAACCTGTGATCATGGTTGAGGAGCTGGTCCTTAATGCAGCTAGATATAACAAGTCACTAAGTAATAAAGTTTCTAAGGGATACAATGCTTGTAGAGAGACTAGATGTTGAGAAGGAGACTAAGTTATGCTCTCAACCCAAGCAGCAGTCCCAAGAGATACTTTGGCTGGGCCTGTATTTCCACAGACAACTTTTTCCTTTGGACAGAGAACGAGTAATCTAGGACTTCCCATAAACATCCAGCATGCTACCCACCCAGCTGTTTAATTCAGGAAGACATGTCAAAATTACTTCAGTGAAATAATCTTGTTTTTAATTAAATACAGTTAAAATTAAATCTCTAAGAAACAAAAGGATCCTAATATTTCAGTTAAATTAATTGCAAATCCAGAAATCTTTCTCTAATCTCCAATGCCAATTCTGCCCCACCCACACTTCACCAAAAACTTATAAAAACAAGCCAAACGGGCAAGAAAGTCCCACAGCAAGAACATTTGAGCTTGGCATATATTAACTGCACTCTATGGTAAACATTCTATTATGTAAACTTTTATGAATAATTTCTTTATATTTAAATTAAAAATTCAAATGAAAATACAAGGCTGCATACCACAAGGGTTGTTTTAATTAGTAATAAGTTAATTAATTAATGTTAAATATCAGCCCATTTAACCAACCAGAACCTGGGTGTGCAATAGATTTTGAATAAAAATGCCATCAGACAGTACTGGTGACAGAAGCCAGACACCCATATCAAACACCCTAAGAAATACGAAGCAGTCTTATTATGAAAATATAGGGAGTTTTTCTAGCAGTAGTATTTTGACATGGGTGGAAGTGAAGTAGCACTACAGCAAGTGAGTACATTAATCTGAAAAGCAAAAACTACAGACATTATTAGCTATGTTACATACCAAGTTGTTCCAGCAAGACCTTGCCATTTAAGACATAATATTTTCATACTCCAGCCACACAGATCCCAGAGGCTCAACCCACATTTCCTGATTTCTACAACAAAGCGTGTTATTAGCTACCAGCATCATCAGGAATGCAGTACTACAGTAACCATACTTAAAGGAACCTTTCATCTAGTTTGAGAAAAACAAAAGTATGGCAAGACTGGTATGACAAGTTAATCAACTTTTAAGCTATTAATCATTGGCTTCAAACAAGACAGCTCAACTAGTAGGCACAAAATCTTACACGCACAGAACTTGTGCTGAAATCAAGTTAACATGAGTATTAAGTGTTCAGTTTAGTCTGCTTATTCTAATTCTCTGCTTCCTTTTGTTTTCATTTGATTCATATATCCAGTAATGCATAATTTTATAAGATTTAGCTGCTAAAGCAAAGTCTCAAAGGAGGTTTTCCTTGCTCCACAACTCTATCACTGGATTCTTATTAAGAGCACAGACTCAAAATTTATTTTACTAATACACTGCTGCTCAAAAAAATCTGTGCTATTGGGTTGGAGTTATGACTCTTCTAGGTCTTATTTTTTCTGCAAGTTGTGTTTAACTGTTGATTTTAACAAAGCATTAAAACATTCCTCTATACTTAAAACTCAGTCAAGTCTTGTAACTCCTGGTAATCTTACGACTTTTAATTCCTTATATTCCTGTATGTAACTTTGCTATGCCACAGCCAGTCTAGCTGCAATGAGAGCCAAGACCTCTGTAAACAAACCCTCTGACTATGCCTCTTATCGTTACATCCTTTGCCATCTTAACATGTTATACTAAAACAATACTACTGCTTACATTTTTACTTTAGCTTGTCCTTACATTTCCTTTTTCATAAGGTACATACCTTTAACAGTGTGCACAGATGACGAACACATCAATACAAAGTCCCTTAAGCATCTCATGTAAAATACACAAAAACTGTACAGTATTTAAAAAAAAATCATGGGGGAAAAAACCCAACATGCAGCTGCTAAAGAGTATTGTTGCTGCTTCACCTGACTGGATGCAGCATAAGCTTGTGGATTCAAGAAATGTCTTCCAGCAACTCCACAGTCAACTCGCCTGGAACAAACCTCTGCTTCCAACTCTGCTCAGACAAGTAACACTTCCGTTAGGTATCTGGGCTGGCTGTGGTACTGCCATTGATTTCTTGACAATACGTGTGTGCTGAGCTTCTGGAGATCACAGGTTAAATATCAGAGATAATCCTGTTGCACTTATCTGTAATTTGTTCACATAAATGTTGATTATATTGGCCAGGCTGGTGGAATAAAACTGCTTCCTATTCCACTGCATGACTGCAGAGCCCTGTGTGCAGTTCTGCTAAAAAAAGCAATGAAGTGATACTGCTGGCAGAGAACTCCATTTTCTTTACCTGTAATTCCTTCTCTGTTTTGTGTACCAGTAGTGTTGATCTGAATGGCTACATCTGTGAAATCCACAGCCTTTAGGAATATTACTTTCTGAAAAGCTTTTGTTTAATTAGTTAAGACTAATTACAAACATTTGTATCTCTGCTTACTTAACTACAGAGAAATAGAAAAGAAAAAAATTACCTGACGGATAATTTATATGAACTACCATTTTCAGAAATCCTGGGGTTTTTTTGGGGGGGTTGGGTTGCGGTTTTTTTTTTTTGTTTTGTTTTGTTTTTTTGTATACTTTTACATGAGAACTGGAAAACTCCTCAGTCTTCAATGGCACTCTTCTCATCACACTGCTTTTCATTAACTGTTTGATTCTCTGGTCTCTGAATGGCAGCTCCAGAAGTCAAGTTATAATTAGTCACTGAAGATGCTTGCTAGATGAGATTAAGACGGTTCCAGTCATACCCTGATTAAATCTACATACACCAAATTATTTTTCACTACTAAGTTATCAACTGTATTTGCCCTTTACAATTTTAATAAACTTTTTGGTTTTCAGCATGGATACCTAGGGCAGCAACACATTCAAAACTGCAATACGCCTGCCAGTTCTCCCTTACAATTTTCAACCCAATTGGCCAGTGTCTGCCAAGGCTGAAAAAGGGAGAAGAGCATCCCAGACATTTGAGAAGTTTCATGAAATTTGGGAGGTGGCGACTCAAGATATCCTCAAACTCCCTCTTTTTTTTAAGCAAAAATTTTGGTTGTTCTCAGAGACCCTATTTAGAATTAAAACCTCGCTGTTCTGCGAGCCGAACAAACAGAAGGTGATAGCCTCTGTCTTGCAAGGTTTACTAGGAAAGCTAACGGCACCCTGCCACCCTGCAGGGGTCTCCTATTAGTCTCAAGTCTGCTGTCTGCAGGGCAGTGAGAATCTCGTTAGAATTTCTGTAAATTTGGAAAACACTGTAGTCTTCCAGTACACACAATAATTCTTTGTCAAACAGTTAATTACACAATACACACTCGCTAGAATTAATACATCTTACTACACCCATGCACTATGCCTGAAGACTTCAGAAACCGTGATATGCAAACTCTTGTAATTTCAAGGCTCGCTTATAAAAGAAGAATGAAGTTTCTAGTAACTTCAGGATATTTCTTTGCCAAAGTTGAATTTGGCCTAGTGTGAGCCAGGCCACTGAGATGAGAATGCCAGGCATACCCAAAAACATCAAATCACAGTATCTTTTCAACACAGTCTCAATGTCACACAGCAACAATGGGAAAAAGAAATCAAACAAAGACCTATTGAGGTCAATGGGACATTTCAAATAACACTGCTATGTTCTTTCTAATGAGACTTGTTAGTAACCCTTAGACTTCAACTGCCTAACTCCTTTCATCATAAAGGATCTTGAAACCTTTTCAAGCAGAAGTGCCTACACCTCAGTGTTTTACAGTACACCTTTGATATTCAGAAGAGGAAATCCCCATGGGCTATATAACTGTTTCCATTTTGTCACATGAAATTCCATTCACTTTGGGATGATGTATAAGCTGTTGAAGTCCAAATTTTTCTCCTCTCTTGTATTCCTGACAAATTTTTGGCAGCATACCATAGTCATAACCCATCATTATGAAGCTGGGCTCACTTCACCACCAAAGCAGCAATGGAATTGCCAGAATCACTCTAACTGGTTAGCAGAAAACTCTTTCCTCCTGTGTACTCTCAATTTACCTTTCAAAAGTCACCATGCAGGTCAGAAATTCCCTTACCTCCAACCATGACACAGACATCCTAAAAAAACACATTCAGCATGCAGCAGCAGCCAATATTCCACAGGGTGGTAACAAAGAGAGTAATTTTCTTAAGTCTTGGACAAGGGAAAAGACTGCATGATCAGTCATGACCGGAATTTTTCTTGACCATCCAAACAACTTAAAACCTAAATCAAACTATCCATCCTACTGAAGACTGATGTCAGACAATTTTGTAGTTCAGTCAAATACCCTAAGACATCAGTGCTGCAGTTCAAAGTTACACCCTTATTGTTTCCCACTAATTAAACCCAGGAATGTTCCTGCACAAATTATTAGAGAATGTAATTTAGGTTACACACTCAAGTCTTTGCAACATGGGAAATGGTAGCTTGACAGTCATCAGTGCTGCTTTGGATATTCCACAGTGTCATGCAAATACATTATGATTGAGTTTTTTACTTATGTAGTACCATTCTTACATTAACTTGATCTTTTTTGCTGTGAAGAAAAACAATATACAAATGTCTGAAAAAGGCAAATGAGTACAGCAAACAAATACAAGTAGACCTGGACCCTCCCACTGTAGCAACTTCAAGATGAAGAACGTACTCTCAAATCACTGCCACAGGAAGGTTTCTTCTGGTAATACGTTAATTCTGCCTCAAGACGCCAAATACAGTATTAACGAGAAAAAACAGCTTTCATCTGGGGATCCTTGAACTCTGAATTCCCTTTTGTTTTGGTTTTTCCCCTCCCACTTCAGAATAGAGAAGCACAGAACAAAGGTTTATGCTACAAGAGTTTACCAATGACGGTACCACCAGAGCAGAATTCAAACTAAATCTCTCCACCTCAAAAGCAGCGACTTACATAGCTGCACCACACTTGCAATTAAGAACCATTGCTAATTTTATTTAGTGCCCCTAGTTCTTAGACTGGGAGGGGGAGCAGGGAATTAATTGGCAACTGTCCCCCTTTTAATCTACTCATGTCCTTCACTATCTTATCAACCTCTACCCTATCCTTTCTGGCCATACAACAGACAACTTTTCTTCTCCAGGCAGAAGAGGTCCATTTCAGACCTAAAAGAACAGCTGATCACACTGAGTGAAATAAGGTTATATAGCAGGAATCAGCCATGGCCCTCATCTGCAAATGCAGATTTCAACTGATCCTACGCCTCACAGAACTGACATAATTTTGACACAGGAGGTGTGCCTGCTTAGAGAGAAACCCTCATGAAATCTCTTATAGCTCTGTTTAGCCAGCTCCGTGAAAGCAAATAATGCTGGGCCACACCTGGGAATGTCTGATCTCTCCTGCGTTAGGGAGAAGGAGTAACCACCAGCCCAGAGAGACGGGTGAAGTGGGTCAGAGCATTTCTTCATGGCATGAAGTTTCTTTCAATCAACAGATCTCGTGTCTCCTGGGGCGAACATGCAACAGAGCCAACTTCAAAGCAGGAGTCTACTACTGAGAGAGCATCTCAGAGTCACACCAGCTCTTCATGAACTTTTCCACTAAGAATCATTTCAGACAGGTATCACAGACTTCTCAGAAAGCCTCACAGAACTCCCACAAAGTCTCCACTGAGAGTTTAGAAAAGAGGAGGGGTGGAATACCAGAAAAAAGACCCTCCAAACAATTGTCAATACAGCAAGAGGCATCTCAAAGACCAAATACTTTGGTTGTAACTACCCTGCTTCTTTAGGGCTGCCCCAAGGCCACCAACAAGACCGGATCTGCTGGCTCTGCTGACAAGGAGGTACAAAAATCAGATGCAGTCAGACAGCACCCTCCACCACAAACACGACCTCAAGTACCTCAGCAACCTAGCACTTGCGTGGCACGGCAAGACATACGGACTGGGCAGCTCACAAGACAGCAGCGTGCTAGAAAAGGGGAGTCTACAGGGCAAAGTGCATATATGGACATTCTCAGGCTAAGCACTTATTGACTGCCATCAAACACAGACCTTGCTACCAAGAAACAAAAATAAAGCCCAATAATTTGTGTCTTACATCGTTAAAAATCAAAGAGCTTAACTAGAACTTCCCTAGCAAAAGTAACTCCTAACTACCTGCAGGTAAAGAGGAGAGCACAGCTATCCGTGACAGAGACACAGCTGATGCTGCTTCATCTGCTGTAGCTTCGTTGGAAGGCAAAGCACATACACCAGCCCTGGGCAGCTGTGCAGCTCTGGTGTTGTGCATGTACAGCTACTGTGAGCAATCTGTGTGCCAGGTTTCAACTCGATGCAAAACAATGAAATAATTACAAAACAAGAAATTACCTTTAAAAATGAAAGCCAAAAGCCACTAGGATTCAAGAGGTCTGCTAATGTCACAGAAACAGAACTACAGTTAGCCTGAAAACACCCTGCTTTATTCATTGCTGCTATTTTCAAGTCTTTATAGTCTTCTTAATGAAATACATTTAATCATCAACCAAAACCTGAAAGTTTTCACTATAAAAGCAACTTGAATTTCATTCAACCTCTTTTCAGCCTAAACATGAGAATAAATTTAACCATATTAACTTTTTTCAGTTACTTTTTGCAGTTCTGCAATTGTACTTTGATAATATCCAAGTTGGTATGTCCATAACGATCAGTTACAAAAGCTGGGCTTGCCCACATTTCAGAGAGACTGAATCAAGGAAAAAACTTTTAGCAGGTTTAATTTCCAGCTCAGGAGATACAGCTATTTAACAAAGCGTGTACTGCTCCATTAAACATGTAAATGTTTTCTTCAAAAAAGAGCATGTATTTAATCGCTGTTCTGAAAATCAGGGCCCATGAAAAGTCCATATGCGGAAATGCATTTATTGTTATTTTTAAATTATTCCACATATAGAGTTACTCAAGTGTAAAAACTTACATTTTCCAATACAGCAGACCAAATATGAAAAAGCTGGAAAAATGCAGTAATAAGGCAAGATTTAAGAAGAAAATCGTAACAGTCAGTGTTATGATTTTTACAGTACTAGCACTATTAAAGCACATGTTCATGCCGTGGCCACAGGAGTTATACTGTAGACTTACAAATAAATATTAAAAAGATGAAGATTGCAAATGGTGGTCCAAAAGGCCATGGTCAGCACATAGTCCTATTTAGAGTACCTTCCCTGTAAGTCTCTATTAGAAGTGCACAGTGGTCTTGACTATATTGAAGGAAGAGAGCTGTTTCATTGCTAAAAAATTCTGTAAAAACCTGGCTCAGTTTAAGTTAAATAAAAAGAAAAGAGTATATTTAAGAAGTTAAATAGTTAACCTTTCCTTTCATACCTATTCAGTACCTATTAGAGGTTCTACAGAAACAGTGCCCAAGTCAAAAGTAGTTATTATTTAATAGTGTTTTCAAACATATCAAAGCTATTTTGCCAAATTGGTGTCTTTGGAGCTATGTTCATTATTTATAGCCTGACAGGCTGAGCCTGCTCATACTAATCAATTACATAACCCTTTTTCACATCTGAAAAGCAGGGTTTTTTAAGACCTAAAGGCCCTCTCATTAATTAGCTTTCTAAGCCAATTAAAAGGTGTTATTTGAACATCACTCAGACAATGTTTTGTTCACGTAACTGCTTAGGAAACACCATTTGATCCAATATTTAAATGTATAGTTTTCAATGACTCACTGGAATTCTGAGCAGAACTCCCTATCCTTGGTAAACAAATCAGAAGCATCATTTTATTCCTTAAGTAACCCTTAAGCTCTACACTGAAGTAAGAAGTTAAAGTAAGCGATTTGTCAGAAATGGACTGGCTTTTATTTACCGAAAGTCAAACAAGAACCAAAAAGGAATTATCCCTTAGCTTGAGCCAAGCCCAAGCACAGGGGCAATTTCTGCCCACCACAGAAAGTAAGGGAACACCTAAATCTGTATCGTAACATGTATTTTTGCACTAGGCTGGCACGCCAGCCTTTCAGGTAGGCACAACACTCATTTGAATGTAGCATGGATCTATATACACACTGTAGAGTGCCTAGTGGACCACAATTTTATGCATGGCTGACCAATAAACCCATGTTAAAGGGTCCATCTTCAGAAACAGTAAAACAAAAATACCCAAATACAACATGCTCCACTAGTATTTCACACTAAAAACCTGCTGATGGCTAAAGCCTACTCAGTCATGAGAGAAAAGGATGCCGTTCGTATAGTCTCACCCACCTCCAGACGGGCTTAAAGGATTTCAAATTGCTAAAAAATTCCCTATTACTGTTGTTATTAAACTTACTATGGCCTCGTAACAACTACATCCTGGCAACAAACAATATACTGCTCCAGCACTGAGCTTCTAGTCTTCCTGATAGCTACTAAGTTTACCTTTTACTTTGTCCACCCGATAAAAAGCCAACGCACTTTGCCAAGACACACACATAAGTCTGGCAATCAGTGGGTATGTACGTTCCAGACTGTATTTTGTCCAGAGTAGTCAGATTTACGTTGTACTGTTAAAATCTGATTTTTCTTCCTAACACCATTGTATTTTAAACTCACCTTTTTTACTGTTTAAAACTTGATTGTCATTTATGTAGTTGCACTACATATAAAATGCTGCTGCTACCAACCTCCCTGTACGGCCACCACGAGGAACTATTATACTAAAGAGGAGGCAAAACCTTTGCGCATGTGCACAATCCACCCAGAAACAAAGCCACAAAATAAGAATAAAACTGTATTTTTTTCCTAACAAGTTTCAGAAAGTGTTTATTTAAGGTTAAATTATTATTTTCTTCCTGTAATAGAAACTTTTTCTAAGTTGGTTAAAATGTTTGCTGTTACAATCTCTGCAGGTTGCTAAACACTTTCAGGGTACAAAGTCACAAGTTCTGTGGAATGCTGCTCTGTGTACTCTGCCACTGCCAGCACAACCTCCCTAGGTAACACATGCACCGCACAAAAACCAGCTATAACTGGAGAGTTAGAAAGCTTTGTTAACAACAGAGCACACAGCAGGTTCCACTTTACCATGCAAAGCATCTTCTTCTCAGTTTCCTGTGACCACAGCAAGTGCCAAGTCGGTGCATCCCTTCCATGCAGCCGAAAAGGTTTAACAGGTAATCCGGGAAGTCAAGAAATCACAGGATTTGTGCAGAACTTAATAAAAAAACAGAACAGGGTTTCTCTATTCTGTGACACGGTGAAAAGGAATGTCAGCATTACTGCAGTTTGAGTATTGATATTTTTTTGTAAAAATTTATAAAGACTTTGTTTCCCCCAAATGTTCTTCCAAGTAGTACTGTTCTACACAAACATTGCACTCCTGTCGATTTATGCTGTTAGTAAACAAGGATATACGGTAGCATATTTATTTCTATTCCTTGTCACACAAATGCAATAAATCTCAGTTCTCGAAACAAGTGTCCTTGTGAACTAGGATTTCAAATAACAGCTGGAAACATTCAGGTTTGTCTTACGTGTTAAAAAGCTAATACAGCATATGTTAAAACTTAGATGACTG
>NW_010141309.1:376-5119 GCF_000699245.1 Pterocles gutturalis | reverse complement strand
ATTCCTGCAAAATTTAAACTGTGCTTCATAACATTCAGAAAAGCCGCCAACAGGGAAACACACAGCCTCGTGACAAACAAGCCCTCTTTCAGGGCAACATATCCAATGTCTGACAAATTCTGCAACATACACAGGGGCAACTGGCAAAGACTGCTAAACACCATAAAGATCAATACCTTTGCACAAGCAGCACAACCTAGGGAGCCAAGCGTGGAACTGACAGCCAGCAACTCTTCAGTTTAATGGTGGTACAGAAGCAAACATGTACCTTCCTGGTCTCTTAGATTAAAAACTGATGCACAGTTACAGTTACCAAACTGTATCTGAACAGATATATACACCCCCGTAGAGCACAAAAGTTTTTCAGGTAACAAACCACTACCACCTCCATTTTTAGGACACTTATCAGAAAAAAATTGAAAAAATTAAAACGTGACACTGTATCTCTTTCAAAAAAGAAAGCATTTCTCTAGTGATTCTATTAGCACAGCAAAGAGAACACATCTCCAAAGGGAAATTCTTCAAAGAAAAAAAAAAGCATAAACGAGTAAGACAAAATAAATAAAAAGCTCACACAAAACCAGAGAGCACGATGGGGTATTAGAAACCTGTACAATTGGAACAACTATTCCAACTGTCCACTTACAATTCTTATTGACAAGATGGTATGATTTCGTTTTGCTTCTGTGAAACAGCAATATAAAGCATATACTTGAGTCCTCTAAACAGCTAACTCCATAAAGCAAAATTTAAGAAGCTGCAGGCCATTACCGAATTTTTCCTCTGGCTTATCACAAAATAGCTAATGAGAGGTTTTAGGAAATACCATACACAAACATAATGACAGAAAAACCATACAAACAAATTTTATGAACATTTATCCTTGAAGTCATCCAGAACACAAGAATTACAAATTACCAAGTCAGGCCTAAAAAGGTCTTGCATATATACTAGAGGTGCCCTTGAAATTCGTTATTTCTTCTCATTTTCTCTTTAATTTCAACAGGATTGAAAAAATTCTTGATTGGCCAACAAGTTTTATTTTCTGTTTTCCAGCCATAGTACAATATTCTAGTGTTACAAAAATTTCAACCAACGCTTTAAAACACCCGAAGCGTATCCTTACGCTCGTCAGCAGATCTGGTCAAAAGCTTGTAGCCTTAAACCTAGTTTTAATATGAAAACAAGGTAATACAGTTCTGAAGTACTTCTGACAACAAGCAGAAAATGTCAGCCACCCCATCAGTTGCAATATATACCTGGTTTGGCTGAGGTCTTTCCCTCTCAATATTGTTGACTTCTTCCCAAGAGTTAATTAAAATAAGCAGGTCAAAACTACAAAAACACGTAACAACTGACAGCTTAAGCTGAAGATGGGCACATTTGTATTGATTTACAGAAGTAGGTCTTCCTTTTAACCCTGCAAAGAAATTAAGTGTTCTAATCAGCAAACGAAGGTAGATATTTCTCAAACCTGTGTGTACCCAAACACACAAATGGAAAGAAAGGAGATGCAGTAAAACCTGTTCCAACATGCTGTACATTAGAAATCCGACTCTCACATTTCATAGGAGCCAAACTAAAAGAAGGATGAAATGAAAAGCAGGTTAAGAACAAGGTAGAACAAAAACCATACAAAGCTTCCACGTACCATGGTATTGAGGAAACCCATTAAAAGACATTTTTGTAGTTTAAAAAGGTCAAGCAGAAAAAACCCAGAGGATTTATTCTTAATTCTGTCTTCAAAGAGACACACAAGCTCTTCACAAGTGTCCTTGGATCTTAACTTAAACATACCTTCCCTACAGATCATGAAATTGGCAGTATCAGACAAAAATGTTTGTCTAAAGCAAAATAACTAAACCAAACATCCATAATTCAGCAGAAAAAATGTTAAAATGTTAGAAAATAAATGGACTTAAGAGTTACCATGAGGATTTGAACTTTATGCATGGTAGTCTTCTGAAGTTACAGAGCCAAAGAAAAACAGCACAATGAAAGATTACAGAAAAAAGTAATTTCAAATAGAACCAAATACACAGAAAAACTACTTTCCTTTTGTGTACAGACCAGTCAAAGCTGTCTTTGCAATCACAGCTCTGCTGGGCTATTTGTAAGATGACAGGTAATTAGTTACACACAACTTCTAGGAGCAAAGATGCACATAACATACAGTTAAGGCAGGCAAATGAAAGGCAACTGAAGCTTGTGCTGATACTCTCCAAGCCACTCCCAATGAGGAAGGCTTCTTTCACAAGAAATTCCCTCTAATTTACAACAGCAGAGGAATCATCCCCAGACAGCTGGACTGAGATTTTACTCTGCTATTGGTTATATTACATTCCTGGTGACAAAAGTTGTTGACATTAAGGTTGAATAGCAAAACTGGCACTAAAATAAAAACTGTCTTGCATATCCTTCCAACATTTTTTCACTACTGACAGCATTTGAATGACCCAAGAACTTTGTTTAAAAGTTTAAGTACAAGACAAATTTCATAAAATGCAATTGAGGAAATAAGTCTTATACTCTGCCTTACAAAAGGCTGATGTCTTATTTGCTTTTCATTGGTGTACGCCAGTGGTACTTTGTCATTGCCTTTGAAATTGTTCACCCATTTCCTTCTTTACTTTCCAGTTCCTAGGAAATATATAAACTCCAGGACCAAATATTCCAGGACTCATTTTCCCCGAAGGCTGTTCCTTAACAGGACTTAACAGGAGCTTGCATATATGGCCAACAGCTATAGTAAAGAACAGGATTAGTATCTGAAAACCAATCAACATCTACATCACCACTGCAGGGAATAATTGAAATTACTGCACCATCATTCATTGACAGGCCTGCAATCTGCTTCAAGCATCGCTAACGTGGAGCATGAGAACAAGAACAGGGCTTTAAAAACTCAGTTGTTTTCCTAACAGGGTTGTCACTGTTGCAAGATGTGACTTGGAAGGCTTATGAGGTGCAACTGAGTACTTACTCAGCTGGAAGTAATAGAGTGATACTTTCACAAGAGCATTTAAAAACCAAGCGTGCAAGTGATGTAACACCAGTAGACAGAAAAAGGAAAGGAAAACAATGTGTAGAGGAGACAAATAAAATGCATTTATGTGAAAAGTAAAATTGTTACTCTAAAGGTTTTTTCTCATAACTTTTGTCTGGTAATAACAGTGCATAGTTCAGTAACATCCATTTGTGTTATTACACTTGGGAGACAGTTAAACACTCATTTAATTTGTAGAACAGTGCTAGATGCAACAGCCCAATCTTTTAGCTTTTGCCAGAGTCCATGACAATTTATTTCTTTATTTGGTTATTTGAATCACAAGAGGCTGGACTTTTAACTTCCTGTATTGACCAAATCCTGAGATATATGGAATGTATACAAACACTTAATTCACATAATTATGTTGAAATAACACCATACATGTTTGTCCATACTAAAACAAACACAAAAATTTGGGACTATTGAAGCTCTTGATTTAGGAGATTTAGGACCAGAAACCTTAGAATATACTTGCACATGAAAAATAAGAGTAGATCTTAATTTAGAATTTCCTGGCTATTACTGATGTAAAGAGTGCAACAGAAATGTATGTATTTTTGAGACCGCAATATTTTACAATAAAATACATTCTTAAAGGATGGTTATAAAAATATCTATCATAGTATTTGTAGCCAAATATACAAATTAATATATCTACAACCAAACTAACATGTCATAGCAGTTTCTTTGCCAAAAACATTGAGTACATTCTACACTGAGTAAAATAAACAAGTATCTTAAGTTTTTAAAGCTTTCTGCCGTTCACTTTCTCATTTTATTGCCCATCCACATGCTTCTCTTCATTTATCTCCATGACTATGTTATATTAAAATGCACATAAATTCTGCATTAAAGGGAGATGAGGGAAGATTTTTCATAAAAATAAAATTCTGAACAGTGTTCAAATGTATGCAGATAACATTACTGGTTTTGTAATGCCAGCACAAATTAGGTCCTATTCATTTTTATGGTTTCTGTTACCAAAAAGAAAGGAAAGAATGAGAGCGCTACATTCGTTTTCTTAAATGCAGAAAAATGAAAAGTATCAGAAGTACAATTCAAAGTGATGCTCATTTGAAAGCTGAGGAAAAATGTTTTTGAAAAACAGAAGCATTAACATTTCAAACCATTATCTGAAAGCTCTTAAGGGAGAAGTTGAGAGAGGGAAGGATAGGATTACAGGAACGATATTACACACAGTCTTGTAAAGTACAGTGGAGCAAAATAAGTGTGTGTGTGTGTGTGTGGGTGGGTGGGACATTATGTAAAAGGAAATACATAAATGAGTCAACAATTATATTTATTGTTTTAAAAATACCCATGAAATTTTGTTCCATCACGTTCAGCAGACTTTACTGGATTCCTCACCATCTTACTGCTGTAACCACGGGTCTTTTTCCCACCATTTTGTTTTCTCCAGAATCAAATTTCATTTGGAAGAATATCATAAACCTGTTAGGGCAAAAGCAATGGCACCCAATTTCCTTTCCTTTCCACGTATCTTCCTACTGCAGGAGAGCAGGGAGAAGGGGCAGTGCTGCAACTGCAGACTGCTCAACTTCAGATTAGCAGCACTCAGATTTTCTACAAAACAGTGTTAAAAAAAACACCAATTTACCAAAACCAGTTTCTTTGCAGGAACATTCCAGTTTTAAGAGTCCTGTTATAACAAGATTCAGGATGAACCTCTGACT
>NW_010141309.1:0-346 GCF_000699245.1 Pterocles gutturalis | reverse complement strand
AACAGTCCTGGTGCTTACTACAGATGTTCAAAACACTAACTTGAATTGGACAAGTTGGCAACATAAATTCCAACAGGAAAATGCCATAGCACTAGCTATTCATTATTTAGCATCACAGAATCATAGAATGGTTACGGTTAGAAAGGACCTTAAAGATCATCAAGTTCCAACCCCCCTGCCATGGGCAGGGACACCCTCCACTAGACCAGGTTGCTCAAAGCCTCATCCAGCCTGGCCTTGAACACCTCCAGGGATGGGGCATCCACAACTTCCCTGGGCAACCTGTTCCAGTGTCTCACCGCCCTCACTGTGAAAAACTTCCTAACATCTAGTCTAAATCTACCCT
>NW_010141308.1:38974-50115 GCF_000699245.1 Pterocles gutturalis | reverse complement strand
ACCTTAATGATTCTATGATTCTGTGAATTTTGCAAGCAAGATTTCATTATTTTTTAATCAATATTTCAAAAACCTCTACTGCTACCCCATGAGGTGACATTCATCTTAAGTAACTTTAAAAATGAAAAGCTGCTTTCACACCTTAGCTTAATGGACAGTGGATAGCACCTGGACAAAATGACATGAATTTACTATGGAGGTGGTGCCTGTCTTCCGTTACTGCTGCAGAGGGAGTCCTAACAGCTGGATTAGCTTTATGTAAACAAAAACTTTTCAATAGCTGAAGTTCAGTGAACAAGCCCATGTTTCTTCATTTACACATCATTCACTTAGTGTTTTTGTAGACTTTTTTTTACTGAGCTGATCAAGTTAATCTGAGCCCTGTCAAGTTAATGTAAATATCCCTTAAGTTCTGAACCTTGGGCCAGTCATTGCTCACTCATACTGTGTCTTCTATGTTCCCTCCTTTATTTTGTTTAGTTTAGTTTTTCTCTGTAAAATTAATGCAGGTACCTTTTTGCAAAACCAGTAGCTAATATTGTGAGAAACTATATCCAAATAGTAAGCTCTTAACATTTGTTATTGGAGTACCACACACAAAAAAACCCAAACCTTTGTTTCCAAGTCACCATTTGGTGTATTTGTGCTTTGCAGCTCCTCAAACTAGCTAGCAGGTAAACTCCTGTTAAAAGTCCTCCTTTGTGTCTTTGTATTTACTTTTTTTTTTTTGTCTGATATTTCAATAGGTTTTTATAGGAATTTGTGAGTGGACAAATTTATCTGCTGTACTTTTTAAGTGACAAATGATATTTTAATTCAACTTCTTTGCTAAGAGATACTTGTAGGATGAATATGTAATAATTTGAGATTGCAGCTGTTGAGACAATCTAGTTATTTCTGTGTTGTGCTGTAATTTTATTTTTCTTTTGTCAGGCTTCTGTTGTATGATAATAATTAGAAGTAAATTCATATGAAAAATATGAAAAATAGAAGTATTTTAAAATAAAATACTTTAGTAATTAATATCCTCCTGTACAATACATAAAACTACGCATTTTCTACTTACACAATTTGGGTTTTAAATGAGGCAGAAATCAATATACACTAAGCTTTGCATGGTAAATTATTGTGTCTTGGAAAAGTTGTATCTTGGAAGAATTATAGAACAAAAACTTTAAATTTTTTTTGCTTCTGAACAGCAGACTTTTTGCTGGTTCACAGAGTCATCTCTGGTCCAATCTGGTATTTATTTAAGATCTCAATAGCTATTTAAAGTTATTAAAAGGGCATTTCATTATCCTTGTTGCTTTGTTACTGTTTAAACTTTTAATTAAAACAAGTGGCTTTATTACTGTATTCACATTGGTTTTGCTTGCTAGCTTTGGAACTGCTATCTTTAAGTCATAGCAGAGAGTGAAAACTTAGGAAGCTTATATATAAAGAATTTAAAATTTGGTGCTCGAAATTCCTCTACTTCATATAAATAAATCAAGGTAGTTTAATATTTCCTCTGGAAAAAAGACAATACCTGGATATAAAATTACCATATTACATTAATTGATAAAGTACATAGCTATTATAGCTGGGTTTTAATTAATTAGACCTGGATATATTTGAATGGAAACCACTGAGTTACTTTGATTCCTCTGAGAGTGCAAAACTGTCATACAAAGTGATGGCATCCTAAGAAATTTTAGTGCCGCTCCTTATATTTGAGGAGACCAGTGAACATTAATTAGATGACCAGAATTTCTTTAAAGGAACAGAGTTTTTCTATAATGTTGAAGACATCACCTGAGGTCTAAGTACATGATGTTTTGAACCTTCCATTGGGCTATACTGGTATCTTTACTATCTCCTCCATTCTCTATCTCCTTCCTTTCCTTTGAATAAAAGGTGAACTGCAGGCAAATTAAAATGAATACCACATATTCTGCTCTGGTGACAGAAAATTGAGTTGAGTAGGATTAACTGAAATACAAAAATAACCACATAAAATATGGGCTCAATCTCATGTTTGGCGTGCTGAGTTGCATTTTAAGAATATAAATTTGTCAGAACGATAGCTGTTACCTAAGAATAAAAGTTCAAGGTTCTTCAATATTTTTCATCTAAATTTTAGAAAAATTAGAAGCCTGTGTTTTACAGAAGCATTCTATGGAGGACCACTTTACCCAGGAAAATGTTTTGAATGTTTCATAGACACCGTTTTGCCCCACAACTCTTAAGTTCTACACATTTCAGGAACCTGCTGTAGTATTAGTGTGTATTTTGACCCAAAGGTCTAGATCAGAGTGTTTTTATTACGATTTAGGAGGCAAAAGAAATATGACTAAGGTGAGCTTTTGTTTACATGTGACTATTTTTCAGTCTTGCAACAGGGTTTCCCACTATCATTATGTCAAATTAATGGATATTATTGGTGCTTAAGAATGACTTCACTGCTCTGTTGACAGTGCCATCCTGACATGTGAATAGAGATATTCTCTGTCATAGAATCATAGAAAGGTTTGGGTTGGAAGGGACCTTAAAGATCATCTAGTTGCAGCCCCCCCTTATCCTCTTGCATACGATTCACCCTTTTCAGCCGATGCAGATAAAAGCTTCCAAAATGATCAAATTGTTTCTATCTTCATAAATGTCTAAATTAGGAACTGACCTTCCTGATTCTTTGGTCTGGCCTTCTTTACAGACAGAATAATAAAATTTCATCCAGTAACACCTTCCTCAGATCTATCCTGAGCCTTTACAACAACAGTTAGCAGATGTCCAGATATTCAGGCAAGTAACAAAGCCACCCTGGGCTGTCATTGAAGTCACATCCTTTATTTTTCATCTAGCTGTATGTGAGGTCTAGACCATCATTTTGGGAGTTCCTGTACAGTATGCGGGGAAGATATAGATGTATAGTTTTTAGAACTAAAATTCTAAGCAAAAAAACTAGAATGCTCAAAGTTAAGAATAGAAAGGTGCTGATATTTTGAATATTCCCTGAAGACTGTGATACAATTAAATGAAATTAAAGTGAGCATATAGGGCAGATGACTGAAATATAAAATGTTTCTTAAGCAATGCTACAAAATGTTTCCATAAAATTAAGCTCACCAGAAGAGACAGAGATTAGAACTGCTGGCCAATGTAGTTGCAGAAAAAAAATAAGAATTCGTTGCTTTAGATGTAGCTAACAGAGGAATGTTTTATTTTAAACAAGTCCTTTGATTTTGACGTGTGGTATGTCCCAGGCTTTGGTTCTGCTGCTTTCTGCTTATGTCATGGCATGTTTTCTCCCCTCTGATTGCTGCAACATGACCACAAGAATATACTATAGAAAATGAAAGACTACATTGTCTCTGCATGTTGGTGCCCATACAAAACCTGAAATGGGATCATAAGTTACCTGAGAATAACTCCCAAACAGCCATGGGAGTAAAGTACTTGCTAACCAGAGAACAGATGAAATAAGAAATATAGATGTACATGATAATGCATTTTGTTACGAATTCTTGCTCTTCTATTTTTTATTTCCTTAAATCTTTGCTGAATGCTTAAGCAGAGAAAGGGAGTCTGATGCTTAATTTAATCAAGACTATCTTGCAGTAGTTAAATCACTGAAGGTAACAGAGATAAATGTTCTAAAAACCCTGGTTTTTTTCTTGATAATTTTCTTAGTGTATCTGTCAAGAGGACTACTTGGGTACTTGTATTTCAGCTGATATAAGGTGCATCTCCTATTCTGTTTCATCCCCCAGATAGCCCAGAAAATCAACACAAATTTTATGGGTTGGACCCATAAACTTCAGTAAAAGAAAGGAAATGATAATGCACTGCAAATTGCAGAATTAATTGAATTGGTCCAGAGGCAGAGAAGTAACAGTTCTTAGCTAAATTCAAAAGAAACATTTTCTTGTTGAAATTTAAATTTTGTTTATAATTTTCTGAAGTCCTTCTCTCTATGAAATTTATCCTGTTAATCAAATTAGTGAATTCATCAGGTCAGATAATACTGACCTGATCACAAATAATTTCTTAATGAAGTTATCTTAAAAGGAGAGAAGTAAATCTCTTGTTTCTTTAAAACTGTGATGTTTCAAACAACTTGAAAAGAGACTTTTGACATAGCATAAATTTGGGAAAGACACATAATCACTTGATAAACTTCCAAAGTTTAAAACTACTCAAACAACTAATACATCCTCTTGCTGTTATGAGTGAATTACAATTTCAAAGATTTCATAATTATTCATGAGAATAGAAATGCAGAAAGAATAAGTTGATTAATCTTTGCTACTTTGGAGAAAGTGAAATCTAAAATTAATATGTAATCTGTCTAGGTTTTCTTTTTTCTTGCTTCGGCTCTACTGAGAAGAAGGTTAATATCATTTCTCCATCTGAAGAATGAACCAGCAATGTAACCACATTCTATCTGAATGTTTTCAGGATGTGTCTGAAGGAGAATGATTGTTGCAGATATAATTTTTTTAATAAAAGTACTCTAGTTTTCTTGGCAGATTCCAAGACATTTTGAGTAATGAGCCTAAGGGCTCCTGTCAGACACTAAAGGATTTTGTGTATGTGTAATGGGTACAAGTACTGCTCAGCAAGAGCCAAAATGTTAGTGTGTTATTGAGACAGTTTTAGTCACAAATCCAAAACACAGCACTGCACAGGATACTATGAAGAAAATTAACTCCATCTGAGATGGACTCAGTACCATATATTTTTGTATTAATAAAACTGTGAGGTGCGAACCTCAGTTTACTTTTGATCTTCAGTACTATGAAAGGAAAAGATTTCTGGAAGTAAGAAGCCACGGTTTTAGGAACCAAGCTTCTTGAACATTCAGGTTGTGTTTGTTCTTTGCTTTGTTGTCAGTCTCATGAATGGTCAAAGAAATTAAATTACTTCTTTATATGTGAAAGTAGGATATTGAACTCCAGTTCTCAATTCTGTGCTTGAAAATAGGTGGAACTTGGAACAGGTTGTTATTAGAGAAAGGGCTGAAAATGTGGGGAGGAGTCCTGCATAACAAGACTGCAGAGTGTACATGCAGGTTCTCAACTGTGTCCATGCAGTGTCAACCAGCTAGCTTGAATATCTTTCCTTGGCTGGCTAACCTCACCCTGAAGTGACCCAAGAGGATGTGTCTAGTTTGTTCCACTGTCTCTCTTGTCAGATCAGAAACTTCCAACAAGGAGATTGTTATGAACAAAAGGCTGGAGGCCCTAAACTCTCTCAGCTACTTCTGTGATCATAATCTTAAAATGTTGTTGTGCATACCAACTTCACAACTGGTTAATGAAAAAAAGAAATTAAAGTGCAAATATATTGTCAAACAGAATGGTGCATTGTCAGGAAAGACAGATTTAATTTCAGATATATTAGCGAGTACATGGCAAAACCCTGGTCCTTCTGATTTCACAGTTCCAGAAACAGACATGAGCCCTGGAAATGCTATACATTAAAGCTGGTTGGAAAAGAAGTTCTTTCAAGTTGGTGCATGGTGATGTGCAGAAGACATCCTAAATACAGAGAAATAATTATCAAGGACATTGTAGTCAGAAGTTGTTTATTTTTCTACACCCACTACTATTCCATATACATTTCTGTAAGTTTTTATTTCTTCTAATGTGACAATAACCATAGTAAGGAAATACTGTAGTGTTACTATAATAATCTGAATGGTAGATCATAAAGTGTAAATTTTGACGACATTATGTAATTAATCTACATAGAATCATAGAATGATTTGGGTTGGAAAGGACCTTAAAGATCATCAAGATCCAACCCCCTCCCATGGGCAGGGACACCCTCCACTAGACCAGGTTGCGCAAAGCCTCATCTAGCCTGGCCTTGAACCCCTCCAGGGATGGGGCATCCACAACTTCCCTGGGCAACCTGTTCCAGTGCCTCACCACCCTTACAGTGAAAAATTGCTTCCTAATGTCTGGTCTAAATCTTCCCTCTTTCAGCTTATACCCATTCCCCCTTGTCCTCTCACTACACTCCCTGATAAAGAGTCCCTCCCCATCTCTCCTGTAGCCCCCTTCAGGTACTGGAAGGCTGCTATTAAGTCTCCTTGGAGCCTTCTCTTCTCCAGGCTGAACAACCCCAGTTCTCTCAGCCTGTCCTCATAGGGTAGGTGCTCCAGCCCTCTGATTAATTTTGTGGCTCTCCTCTGGACTATCTCCAACAGGTCCAGGTCTTTTTTATGTTGTGGGTCCCACATCTGTTGGTACTCTATGAATGAAATCAGATTGGTTCACTCAGTGTTCACAACACGAAGTAAAAAAATCAGTAATTGGTTTTAGAACATTCCAAGGTTTTATTTAAGTATTATTTTTCACTAGAAAGGCACAGCATGAATAAGTACTGCATTGAAGGTCACTTACGTAAGTAGTTTCCATTGACACTGGAGCATAGAGTGCCAATACTGCTAACCAGAAAACTTTTATCTAGAAGCTGCTGTTCATGAGATTAAAATAACTGAAATGTTAATATATATTTAAAAAAATTACGTTGTTCAGGCTATGGTTATCTTTTATTTAATTTCTGAGCCACACAAAAGACTAGTATAAGGCTTAGTAGTTTAAAGTGTTTATTAAGTCTAGAAAGAGAAGTAAGTTTTTCCTTTTCTTACCAGAGAACCATAAATAGTTCACTTGCTTCCCCCAAACAAACGAATCTCTCAGGAATGACCCGAATCTTTTGCTTCAAAATGTAATAAAAAGTGTTCTTTTTCAGACAGAAAGGTCCCTGGAGGTTGCAGAAGTCTTCTGAACAAATCCTAGGGATTTGCCTCTCTAAGGATTTTGTACCTATTAATGGCCAAACAGAAGCTCATTGTCTCCATTTCTTTTCACTCCTCTGAGTCTGTACTGTCCTGCTCTTTAAAGTCATGTTTCCCCAGTGTGTGCCCTGCAGCAGCAGAACCGCAGAGAGACTATGGAAGCCCCTGTGCTTCCTGGTGACAAAGTTGTCCTCGGGCATTTCTTAGAGCTGAGAGAGCTTTATTCCCAGCAAACACTGTCAACAATGGATTTTTTGCTGCTTTGAGGATCAATAGGTAGTTCCTTTCAGATTTTGCAAGATTTTTCTCAAATTACAATTTATTTTCTTGACTCAAAACAGACTGTTCTGCATTTCAATTCCTACTCAAAAGAGAGTTTTGTGTGTTTTTAGCTGCAGCAGAATCCAACTTTTATATTACAAGCAGACTGCTGTGATACCTCATAGTTATTGTTTAGCTGACTAGATATTGGAATGTTTGTTGAATTAACCAATTTATTGTAAACTAGATTGTATCCCTATTATTTAAAATACAACAAAGCACTGAATTTATCAGCATGAGTTTGATTTACTGTTTACCACTGTTGTAAAATAGCTGAATTTCAGATAAGTTGCTGTGCAAAGTTTAACTTCTGTGGTATGAAATTTGGCTTCAATACTTAAACTGACGCTTCTGCTCAGACATGTATTCTCATGGCTTCATATGCCTTCTTATTTCTTTGGTTAACTAAAATTATAATGCACATAGTAGAAGTTAGCAGTTGAAATTCAAATTGCAAATCCTTCCTTCCCCAAGCATTTTCCCTTACCCCTACATAATTTCCTATCACAAGACTTTTGATATATTTTTTGCTGTTAGTCCCCTTTTAGAACTGAGTATTCTTTCCTTCCATGAGTGAAAAATCCTGACCTCCTTTGTGACCTTTGAAGGCTACGAGCACCATTTATCTATTGTTTCTTTATTTTGTGAATAGGAATAGCTTGAAACTACAGAAAAATCAGTGCTGAACATAACTCCATGGTGGTTATCTGCAAAATCAGCATGCAAATTGAGACTTCAGAGGTGGGTTTGTGATTACTTTCTTTGAGGGAAGGCTTAGAGGATTAACATTCAGAATAGCAGATAACTGTTTTGAATGTGCATGTTTTGGGAGATGTAGGTAGCTAGTTAATGGTAAGAAAGCTTGGATATCTCCTCAAAGGTGTGGCCCATGAAGGTGCGTCCCTAAGGAAGTAGTTTTAAAGAGTCAACATGAAACAAAAGAGCGGGGCAGTAGGGAAGCCCAGACTACCAGATACTCAAGATTGTCATAACAGTCTTAAATGAATTATTTTTATTATTTAACAGAATTTGGCAAAGGCAAAGAGCTTCAAAGTACATCTGTTATTATAAACTTGAACAGATAATTATATGGGTACTGATCATTCTTTGGGTTTCTCTTCACCCCCTCCTGAAGAGTAACCTGCAGTGTTCAAACGCAAGAAATAGAAAGGCTCATACCTTTCTGTTCCTTTACATTGCATTTTATAAGGATGCAGTTTTATAGTGTTAAGCTAATCTATCTGCTGAGCCATTTAATCAATGACTCTGGGATGCCAATTGTGAGATCTACTAAGAGTGCTCTTGCAAACTTCTCACTGATGTGGTGGCACAGCTTCCTTCTGTATTTCAATGAAGTGGTTTTGCTGCGAGGGTGAAGTGGATAGTGTTCATGAGCCAAGAGATTCGTGCTTGGGAGGCATTCAGGCAGGTTTGTAGACTTGTGAGAAGGGACCCATCCTCTGTGTGTCTCCTGTTTGTTCTGCTGGGCTTGATGACTGCCATGACTTGAAGCTATATGAGCATGTCCTGCAATTCAGCAGTTCCCAGTGTGGTTCATGGGGTAGGGAACATGCAGGGGACCAAGGATGCTGCTGAGGTGTCTGTTTGCTTTGGGCACCTCCTGCATCAGCCAGGGTTGATGCATGTCTTAATGTTTTATTCATTAACAAGGAAAACCTGTTGGGCATGTGTTAATCAATGGTTGCCTTGGCCATAATGACCATGAACTAGTGGAGTCCAAGGTCCTGAGGGGAATGAGGAAGGAGGGTAGCAGCATACAGATGCTGGATTTCAAGAGAACAGACTTTAGCTTATTCAGGAGCCTGCTAGGTGGGATCCCATGGGAGGCACCTCTGAAGGGCAAAGGAGTTAAGGAAAGATGGCAGACTTCTAAGGGCAGCTTCTTTTGAGCTCAAGAATGATTCCATCCTGATACTCAAGAAAACAAGTTAGATTTGTCAGGAGACCTGTGTGACTGAAAAACAGTACAAAGATGGTAGGGACGTGCTACAGAGAAGGACTTTACAAACCTTCCCTATATAGGGATGTAAGGGTTGATACTAGGAAAATCAAGGATAGATAATGGCTGATCAGCCTGGTTGCCTTCTAGGTTTTAATGACTGGCTTCATGAATGAAGGGAAAGTAGTAAATGTCATTTATCTTGACTTCAGCAAGGCTTTTGGTTACTGTCTTCTGCAATATTCTTGCATGTGTGTTAGGGTATTATGGCCTGGATGGGTGGACAACCAGATGGATAAAAAACTGTGTGAATGGACTCAGAATGCAATGGTTAATGGGTTGCACTCTGCCTGGAGGTGGAGTAGTGAATGGGTCTATAGTGTTACCTGCTCTGTTTAACACCTCTATCCGTGGATGGAGGTGGTGTTGCACACTCATGAAGTCTGTAGATAGCACAGAACTGGGGCCAGCAGTTGTTATGGTCATTGGCAAGGCTATCATCCAGTCGTACCTAGACAAGCTAGAAGAATAGGCCTACAGTAATTTCCTGAAATTCAGCAAGGACAGATGCATGGGAAGGAAGACCCCTTTGCAGTGGTACAACTTAAGGACTGCCATGCTGGAGAGCTGCTACGTGCAAAAGGCGCTGAGGTCCTTGTGGGCAGTGAGCTGAATGTGAGCCTGCAGTGTGCACTGGCTGCAGAGGTGGCCAGCAACCTCCTGGGCTATATAAGCAGGAGCATGGCCAGTAACTGGAGGGAAGGGATTATCCCCTTTTACATGGTGCTTGTTAGAAGCACACACTTAGCATACTGCACTCAGTTTTGGGCCCTCCAATATAAAAGAGACATGTAAAATGGGAGTGAGTTCACAGGGGACCACCAGATTTTTTGGTAAAATTTTAAATACTAAATGATTTTTTAGTTCATAAAGATGTCCTACATTATTATCTCTACTACAGAGATGAGTCGCTCCCTCTCCCTGTTTTAAAATTCAGGACTTGTATGAGATTTTATGAGATGTTAAAAATGTCATTGAGACTTTTCTTGTCCTTCATTATTGCTTTACAGGTACAGCTGTATAAATACGTACATGCACCTCCTATCTCCTGTAAAAAGGGCGGCTTTTGCTATATCTGAAGCTCTGTGGTATATAGTTCTATGTACAATCAAATCACAACACACTTCACTACAGGAAAGAAGTGAGAAGTGACATTATTTAACTGCTCTTTTTCATTATTTGCTATGCTGAGTGGTTTTAATTTGTTTTCTTAACTGGAGTGAAATATAGCCTACAATAATACCATACAGTTTGAACTTCAGAGATATTGTAATGACTTTGAACAAGAAGGTCTCCTTTAAAAACTTTATTTTAATCTAAAGAGTCTTCTTTTGCCCTGCCATTATGCTCTGGTTTAATGGGTCTGAATTTTAACACTGTACAAGTTTTTAATATAAAAAATAGAGCCCTAATAGTAAAAGTTTGCTGGGTTTTAGATTGTCTGGTGTTTTCTGACAGAATTAGTAATTACTGTAGATATATTACCAGCTCCTTCACTACATCTAACATGAGACAAGTATATAAATAAATTATTTAACTAGAATTACTTGTATGTTTCCCAGGAAAATCTGAAATAGAAACTTTACCCATGGCAAGTCTCACCACCTTTTTTGGCGTGTCAGAATTTTCTGGTAATTAATTTTTTTAAAAAGTAGTCAATCTTTCTGTTATTGCCTTTTAAAGAATTCATGCGTCCAATGACAAAATAAATGCAAGGCATGCTCACTCAAGGTAGGTTAAGGATGTTCCTTAAGCTATCTTTTTAACTGGAAGCAGTCAACTCGATGGCTTTTACACTCTAATTTGGATGTTACCTTTGCTCTGTGAAGACACACTTTTTTGCTTAGAGTTCATCAGATTAGTTTCAAGTGAATTGCTAAGTCTGGGACTGCTCTTCTGTGTAATTAATGGTTAAGATGTGGATTGAATCTACTTTTTGACTGGCTGTTTTCTGTCTTTAGTCTCTAGGCATGCAATTATATCTGTTTCTACTAGAGGATGTGTTGTTTCATG
>NW_010141308.1:0-38939 GCF_000699245.1 Pterocles gutturalis | reverse complement strand
CTGTGACCTACCCAGACCAAGGCTGTTACAGAGAAGTAAGAAACCTTTCCTTTAGAGGAATCTTCTTCATAGTAGCTAATATGGGCTATGTTTTGGATTTGTGCTGAAAACAGTATTGATAATACAGAGATGTTTTTGTTATTCTAAGCAGTGCTTACACAAAGTCAAAGCCTTTTCTGCCTCTCACACCACCCTGCCAGCGAGTAGGCTGGGGGGGCACAGGAAGTTGGGAGGGGACACAGTTGGGACAGCTGACCCCAACTGACCAAAGGGATATTCCATACCATATGGCATCATGCTCAGCAATAAAAGCTGGGGAAGGAGAAGTTATTTCTTAAATTTCTTCAATGCTGCTGTTAGTTTAACATCCTGTGGGAAAGACTGTCTTACTGGGGTTACCAAGTGCTACCAGGTATGGTCCTGGTACTGCCATCAGGTTCTTACAGTGACAATCAGCTGAAGTCTTGACAACTGCTTCTGTTATAAAATAGAAGTGTGGGAGACACTGCAGAATCAAATTTTAAATTTGAGAGTGATTATGGATTTAGAATAAGCCCTACAGGCAGAAACTGGAATATGACCATTTCAGTTTTTTTTCTTACAGATTGTGAACAAAAAATGGAATAGAGTATTAAAACAGCAATCCAGGGCAAGAAATCCCACCTCATTCATTAACTGGTGTGTGGATTAGAACACATCCCTTAGAATGATGTTAGTTTTTGATTCAAGGATGTCAAACACTGGAAAAATCATTGACCTATTTCAGTGTTCTTGTGTAAAAGCTTTGGTGTAAAAAAAAAATAAATCCTAGTTTTAATATTAGAAGCTTCCACTGATACTTACTCTATAAAAGGAAGAGTCTTTCATCTGTCTAGTGGTTCATAAATTACTGAATGAAAGACATCTGCCTAGGCTGATATCAGATTCTTTTAGAACTAAGAATCTGTACACTGTAATTAGTTTTAAATCCTTTATTTACAAGTAGAACAAATTTGTTCAAATAACTCTTACCAGATTTCTCATATTAAGCTCTTATTACATCCGTGAAGCATTAACGATCTGCTAAAATATAGACTGAAGTCAACAGAACATGAGAACTGGTATGGAACTAGTAGGGAAGAGAATTAACCCCACTACAAACAATGCACCAAAATTGATTCTGTCCTTAGAGGTGGCACAGATTTGTATTTTCTCTTTCCAAATTACATTTCAACATTTAATTTATTCACATTATGCCTAAATGTATAGCCAAGACTGGAGAATTTCTGGAAGGGCTTGTTCTATCCTTGTTCTGATCATATAGTTCGTTTGAGGAAAAGGCATACTTGGAAATTGTGCAATGGCTCTGGAAAAAGAATATTTTTAACAGTTTAGAAATAGATCAAATGCTGCACTCCATGCAACTGACTGTTCTTACTTTCCAAGTGATTGAATGTGCACCCACACCTCTCTTAGAAATTCTGAAGAAGGTGACATTGGTAATTCACAAAGGATTCGTGTTGTGAGCTATAGGCTGTACTGACAATTTGACATTTGACAGCACCCACAATACCAGATCTTATTCTTGCCCCTAAAGCCACCTGGAAATTTCAAATGGAGTGCTATTGTCGAGGTATGCTCTTATACACTTCTGTTTTGTATTTGTGCTATTACTGTGACTACTTTAATGAAAATACCTGCCACTTGTTGACCAGCAGGCTCTTACTCCTTCTCTCTCTCTCTTTATTCCTTCCCACCCTGTCGTGCCCCAACAAGCAAGCGTAGCAAACATAATACTTGGTCTTGCCATCACTGGGATATAAAGAGAGTTGCTAACTCTGAATTCATAAATAACAAGCAGTCTCCAGTTGGCAGCTTTGCCATTGCTGTCTAATTGCAATGAGAATGCAGAACCAAATTACATTTAACAGATTATATTTAGGGCATGAATTGTAGGCTTTAATGAGATGGGATAATGAATGGTAATCAGGTTAGGAGAGGACTAAAATGGCTTTAAGAGTTTTTGCAAATTAGAAACTTTGAACTATCCTATGTGAAGCTGCTTACAGTTGCTTTACTGCAGCTGTGCTTAATAGAACATTTGGTGCCATTAAGGCCCAAATATTAACCTTTGATACCATTCCTGACATAGTCCTTCATCTCATTGGCCTTCTCAAGTAGGAAATTGCAAGGGCAATTTCAAAGCTGTCTTCTTAGTGTCCAGTAGACCCCAAGTGTGAGGACTACCCTTCCAAGTCTTAGACTTTCAGCATGTCATTCTAGCTGTTTAGCCTATCTAACACAGGTGAGGTTCTCACTTCAGGTTCTCCTAGACCATTTCTAGTTTAGATGTGACATACCACACCATGTTGATACATACTCTATCTTCTGTCATTCTGGAATAGCAACTTTGTTCCTCTCTCTTCATAAAATGTTTAATGGAAGATTTGTTTATCTGTGCCTGCAGAATTGTCCCATTTGTGTTTCCCTAGGACCCTGCAAAGCAAAGGTGGTATGCTAAAATGGTAACATTTCATGTTTTTAATGCATACGTATTTATGTGACCTCTGTCATTGACTGTGTAAACTGCTTGGCTTTAGTAACTTCAATTGGGATGTCTACATGGTCACTTGCCAACATTTTAGTAACTCCCAGTCTGCAGGGCATAAGCCAGTTTTTGATTAACCCCTTCCTTATATCCATTCTGTTATGTCTTTTTGAGAGGCAGTATGTATTCATGCAGTTTTGTATAATGAAGATGCACAAAGCCAGTCCTGACATTTTGCCCATGAGCCAGTGACATCATAGAATCATAGAATTGTTTAGGTTGGAAAAGCCTTTTAAGATCATCAAGTCCAACTGTTAACCTAGCACTGCCAAGTCTACCACTAAACCATGTCCCTAAGCGCAAGGGCTACATGTCTTTTCAATACCTCCAGGGATAGAGACTCAACCACTTCTCTGGGCAGCCTGTACCAATGCCTGATAACCCTTTCAGTGAAGAAACTTTCCTAATATCCAGTTTAACTCCCTTCCTGCCCCTGTTCAACTTGAGGCCATTTCCTCTTGTCCTGTCACTTGTTACTTTGGACAAGAGATCAACACCCACCTTGCTACACCCTCCTTTCAGGTAGTTGTAGAGAGTGATAAGATCTCCCTTGAGCCTCCTTTTCTTCAGACTGGACAACTCCAGTTCTCTCAGACATACCTCATAGGACTTGTTCTCTAAACCCTCCACCAGCTTCATTGCCCTTCTTTGGACGTGCTCCAGCACCTCAATGTCTTTCTTGGAGTGAGGGGCTCAAAACTGAACACAGTATCTCTTCCTCCAGCTGTGTAAGAAAGGTCAGTGTCACGTACCTTAGTGTGGCAAAGGCAATTCTGAAACAACTGCCTTGGGTATAGATATAAACCAAAGGATTAGAGGGTGAACCTGAAACATTACTGGCTTTTCTACTGACCATCTGTACAACTGATTTTAGTGTGCATATATGTAGGCATAACTTTGGTGCTTTGAAAGATTGTATGGTCACTAACTAGTAAAAGCATTTTCAACATTGCAAAATATTTAAAAGCAAATACTGATTTATTTTTTTGCTGACAGGTATGTACTCTAATAGAAATGTACAGACAGTAGCTGTCAAGGAGTTTACATTTAGCAAACTGACCTGCAGCTGCTCAGGGAGATGAGAGCTTAGTGCACATACAGCATTATACGAGTTTACTAACAAATATATTAATGTTGTATGTCAAAAGCTTAGCTGTGCTGCTTCTTATGGGATGATAGTAGACAAGACCTGCAGGAAGGAGCAAAGCAGATTCTCTTAGACACCGGAGAGATGTGTGCTGGGGACCCTTAGCCTAACCCTTGGGAGGAGAAAAAAAGTCTGTGTCACCTCCGCAAATACTGGCAACAAAAGGAGATTTCTAGTTACTTATTGCTTTTTAAACTTTGGACCCTATGTCCTAAATTTTTTTTCTGTTCACCTGTGAAAATTTAAATTTCAGTTCACTCTGTGCATTTCCTCAATGTATGTTAATTTACACCTTGCCTTTTAGAGTGTTCGGTAGGTGAACTATTCAAGGACAGTTACTTAGCAAAATATACTTCTTACTGTTGTATGGATCAGATCTTTCAAAGCAAGTGCTTCTGCAAAATAGGTGTATGCATGTTGAAAGTTCCTTCCTCCTCTACTAGCATAACTTACAGTTAGCCAACTAAAAGAAAGGAAAAAAGAAAAAACTATAGCCTATACCCCCAATATATAAAGTGCAAAACATCAGACACTGCAGGAAATAAATAGCTGACTAAATAACTGGATTTATTGTATTATGTATTATATGGAAATATTTACTGTAGAAGATCAAACACAGATATGTGGGTTTTGATATTAAATGTGCCTTTCATGAAGCTTAGTGTTGTGACTACAATTATGTAAGATACTTCAGCACGACTGATCTAACCTCGAAATTATTTGTCTACAGTGAGTTGTGCTGAAATATTAATGGACAGAAAGTATTGAGGTTTAATTAACATGTCTATCTCTTGGATACACAGATACATAAACCAGTAAGAAGCGCAGCAATCTTTTGTTATGTAGCTTGCAGTTACTGCCCTCCTTAGGAGCAGTCGAAATACACAGGCTGACAGAGTGTCTTTATGGTTGTCTTAGGCATTGCAGTGTTTGCTGGGGAATAGGAGTATGAGGTTGATTACCATTGCAAATATCATTCACTCCATGTAAATAGGCTTTGGAGTGGCATTGGAAGAAAGGCTTATTTGGTGATGAAGCATCAAATTATGATTTGGAAATTAGGGGTTCATTTCCTGGCTCTTGTATAGGTTTTCTCAAAAGTAAAGCATCTAATGTCTCCATTTTGCCTGTTTTTGAGGCAGAGAAGTGTGCAATAGTAGTTCCTCTCCCACCTTGCAAAGACAGTGTGGCACATGTTTCAGAATCACAAAGTCTTCTGGGAATGCTAAATGGGTTACTTTATGTCCTAATAAAATCTGATTTTGCCATATTATATCTATGTGCCGCATATTTCATAGCACGATCCCTGTCTCCGCTGGGGCCTTCCAGGGACAGTATAATGAAAACAGAAATGGCTGCAAGAGATGAGCTGGAGTTGGGCAATGTTTTCTAGGAATGCTACAGGTTGTGCTATCTAACACTGTACCACCACAAACCATATTCTCTCTGACACTAATTTCCTGATAAATACTGATTTCTAAATTATTCATGTATTTTTCTATCCTCTCCTTCTGCATTTTTAGGGTTTCTCTAACACTTTCTATGTACATTTCTTTTGCAGTGTAGACTGTATTGTGAAGGATGACAATAATCAGTAAAAAAGCAGTGACAAACAGACCAAAAAATCTGAGGCACATCCTGTAGTCAGTCAGAAAACCACAAATACAGTGGTGTAGTCATATCTTAAGCCCATGTGAATATCAAAGGATGAGCATATACATGTCTTCATCTGATAGTGCCTGCTGCACAATTAATTTTAGTATCCTAGTAACAGCTGCCCGTGCCTCCAGCAGTGACTTACAGTGAACTTTTAAAGGGCAAACTTCAGCATGCTGGATAAAAAGCAGCAGGCGGAAGGCCAAAGTAAAAAAATTAGAAAAAAAAATAAAATAAAAGGCGACGTGCTCGTTTGTTTTTGTTTTTGTTTTTTTTTTTTTTTTTTTTTTAAAAAAAAAACATTTCATTAAGGGAGCAGAAGACTTGTGTGCCTTCTAAGCATTTAAGTAGTGGAGTGTTTACATTAAAGAGGACATGACTTCATTAGAGCCAATAACATTTGCTAAAATAGCAGATCATGCCTGTACACAACAGGTTTGACTGGAGTAGGGAGCACAGTTCAGAAAGAAATTACAAGGGCAAAATGAGGATCAGAGAGAAAAAGCTGCAGGACATAACTGGACACAAGCTGTTCTGATACTGTCTGGTAGTACTGGTTTGCATATCTGAAGGCCAATCAGAGCACCATTCTGTATGTGTCTGGTTAAATTAAAAGATCTTTAACATGTGAAAATCTTTGGGCTAACGTAATTTCACTCCTGTGTATTCAGGGAGTAGCTGTAGTATGTCCCTGCAGCTCTCTGCTTTGTGAGAGGCACAAAATGCCTCCCCATCAGGGCTGGAGCTGACGTTTTTGTAGTGGATCCCACTATGAAAAGAAATAGCCAGTGACAAATGCTTGTGCCTCACTAAAATTGCCTGGTGATCTTGCAAAGAATCACACATGCAGATTCTGCATAGAAAGTGCCTATGGTTGGGGAGTTTTGCATGTTTGTAGAATCTAAATTAAATACTTCAGGTTCTAAAAACCTTGTATTTCTTGGAAATGCTGTTTAAATGCTTGATACATTTTGCAGCACCTCCAAAGCAATCATGAGTCAGATTGCATCCAGGTTTGGAAGCAACGAGTTTTGCTCAGTTTGCTCACTGTGTCTGCTGAATTTTTAATGCCACAGATATCTTGAGAGGTTCTCTAGAAGCCTTGGATAAACGGGGCCTTGAAATTGGAATTGCAAAATGAGCCTCCTGTCATTTTTTTCTATGTTTATAGTGCAGACTAAGAACATATCTGGACTTGTTATTTTCTGATAAATCTGATCAGCCTGAGTGGGATTTTTTTCTGCACTTGTGCGGGAAAGTTGAATATTGATTCGATACATATCTTTATTAAATATTTTCCTGCCTAAGTTTATTAACTAAACAGTTCATAAATCATCATCTGAAATACTATAAACCTTTAAAGACATCTCTGCAAGACTATGCTTTGTCTGTCACTGAAATCCACATTTGCATCTGAATTACTGTGCTTCTCACAAAGCATAAAGTCTAATGCCTTGTTACAAAGCATAAAGTCTAACGCATAAAGTCATGTCTTGTTAATTAAACATGCTGATTATTTCATACCTTGCTTATGTACCATCAGCTAATTCAAGGGGGAAATTAGTCTTTCAAAACACAGGACACAGAAAAGCACAGGTTCTTGGTTAAAAATTTCCAGAAAAAGATATATTTGTGACATGTAATGGTGGGAAAACTGGAATGATTTAAATTAAGCTTCAAATAAAAAAGACTCAAAGAAACTTACAGTACAGTACAAATATTATTGTAGAAAATTTATAAAGGTTGTTTTTACCTATAGCTATGAGAAGCAAATATATTTCAATTGAACTCATCAGTTAGGGAGAGAGATTTTTTTTCTTGAATACATTTTATATAAATTTATGTTACTGTAATAGTTGTTAAAAGTATATCTGTTCAGTGCTCTGGGTGTCTTAGAACAGTAATAATACAAGAAACAAAACAAAACACCCAGCAAGAATGAAAGTTTTGACGTCAGCTTAGCTGGATTGTCATGTGTAGAAGCTGTTTTTTAATCCTCCTTTTACTCTGGGATGCCTATGTGTTTGTTTCAAATTTGTTCCATGGGTGCTTATATGACCTAAGCCTTGATCTATTGTAATTAAGTGAAAAGAGAAGGCTGGCAAAGCAAAGCAAACCTGCTGCCATCATCCTGTATAGGTCCTGCAACACCATTGGCTTAGCAGCTTTTACAGGAAAACACGTTAATGAAACAGAAGGTAATTGGTGTCACAGTCCTCATTTTCCTGCAGTCTGGCACCGTGTTGGCCATATCATGGTTCAGGTGTTCATGACCTGTATTCTTGTTGCTCTGCAACAAGCTCTGATTTTAAACTCTGACTACGCAGAATCAGTCATTATAATTACACAGAAAAAAATGGTTTTGACTGGGCACATGTAATATTGAATTCTGTCATATTTAGTAAATGAAAGTGATTTAAAGAGAGGAAAAATATTTTATCAACAGGTCAATTAAAATCTATTTGTGTGGTGAGCAACCTTCCACAGCCCATCTACCAAAGGCATTTCATACTGAACTTGATGTTTTTGCCAGCTTTAAAGGTCACCTAGAACAGAGTATAATAGTACTTAGGTAAGTATAACAGAAGAAGATTAAAAAGATGCCTCCTGTTCCATTTACTGGGAACAGAAGCTGTAAAATTCCAATTCTCTAGTGAGGTAGGTTTATTTTGGGTAAAAAAATGCAACAGCTGTTGAACCTGAATTGTTATAATCACAGAACTGTACAATTGGAATTTTTTTTATAATTTTATTTACAGTTTATAGTATTGAAATGTATCTTATCATAATGTATATAATTTCATCAGCTTAAGGTTGAAATCTGCATGATGTAAGATTTACATATGTAAATGTAATTTAACCTTACATTTATCTGGGTTTTGTATAAAATGTATGCGCCATATGTACTGTACTGGCACAGAGTATTTTAACGTCAAATAATTAGAATGTATCATGTTAAGCGTGTGTGTGTGCAAGAGAGAGCTTATGGAGAAGAATGAAATATTAAAATCACAAATTATGAGCATTTGCACATTAATAGGTGTTCAACAATATGGCAAAGTATGAAGGTGAGAATGAACGTCTCTGACTTCTTTAAATCCAAGGAAAGTTTTTTAAGACAAAAAATGAATTGTTTTAATTAGCTTTTTTTTTTTTTTTTTTTTTCTTTTTCAGTCTGTGTCCACACAGGTTTACTAGTATCTTGTAGTAGTTTTAAACCTGTCTGGCTACCAACATCACAACAACCGCTTGCTCACCCTCCCCCCTCCTAGAGAGAATTAAAGGGGTAAAGGGAAAAGAATCTCGTGGGTTGAGATAAGAACACTTTCATAACTAAACTAAAATAAAACTGATATTAATAATAGTAATCTATACAAATGCACAAATGAGTGATACACAGTGAAACTGCTCACCACCCGATGACCAAGGCTCAGACCATACCTGACTAACGGTCCTGGAGCAGGGAGAGTCCCAAAATCAGAATCCCAGAAAGAGAGAAGAGCCTAAGCATCTGAAAGACTTGGAGCTGACCAAGAGAGTGAGAGATGACCTTGAGAGGGGTGATCCAGAGAGAATACTTACAGACAGATCCTGATCTATACACTGGGCATGATGTGCATGATATGGAATAGACTGTTGGCCAATTTGTGTCTCAATCCTAAATCCAAGGTTGAATCCTAGGCTATTAATTGGGGCTGTGCTCCCTCCCAGCTTCTCCTGCACCTGCAGACACTGGCCCAGCAGAGATGCTGAAAAGTCCTTGGCTGTCCTGGCAGCAGCTATAAACATCAGTATGTTACCAGCTGCCTTCTCAGCACAAACCCAAAACACAGCACAAATCCAAAACTAGCTACTGTGAGGAAAGATAAATCTGTCCCAGCCAAAACCAGGACATAGCTGGTCTAACATGTCAATTCCTAAAACAGCTGCTATTAAGTTAAATCTCATTAATTCCACAAACCAGTGGAATCACTTAAAGAGGATTTCCCAGAGGGTAGTCTGTTTATAGTGGTGAAGACTAAACTAAAAGATTTTGGACAGCATGTTATATATCTCTCCAGCATATAAAATTGTAGGCAGCAGTGAATGTGACTCTCAGAATTTACTGAACCTGTATTTGTCCTGGAGAATTCCTGGAGAACCGCTGTGATATTACCAAGGCATTAATGAGGATGCCCAATTCTGATAGAATTGCCACATTAATAACAAACCAAGGGGCTGCCTCCCACACAGCGTGTCACTAACAGGATCAGGATTTACAAAAGAAAAGGGAAGGAAAGATTCTACCCCACAACAATCTGTCTATCCATACAACTAAACAGTGAAGTGTCAGGTGGAAACGGAGAGGCTTTTGACTTGGAAACTGAGGAAAGTAGATCATGTGTGGATTGCTGTTGAAAGGTCACTATAGACCACAGGTTAAGGCAGTTCTAATTTGGTTTAGTGGGCTTTTTTTTTTTAAAAAAAAAAACAAACCAGAATAATAGCATTTCAGGCCTTGGCTGCTTACGATGGGTTGTAAATCATTAAAAACTCGATTCTAATGTATTTTTTGATTTGTGAACAAAGTAAATCCTAGTTGGCCCTTAACAGCATTAAAGATTTCAGAAAACAAACAAGTAAAACAAATAATTTGTCTTTTTTCAGTTTCTAATTTTTTCAGCTTCTGATTTTTTTCATTTGTGTTTGCATCCTGAAATTTTTGCTTGGGTAAGTAAAGATGATGTTAAGAATTATCAAATTGTTGTTGCAGGTGTTGCCAGATTAAGTAAGCAGTTGTGGTCTAGCTAATAAGAACAGAAAACATTTGTAGCAACCTTGACAGTATTGCAGAAAGAATTGTGTATAAAAATTGCTGTCATTACAACTAGTCTCTGTCATGGTACATACATTGACTTAAACGTCATGTGTTCATGACTGAGTATTCTCTGAACTGCTCTTCTGTCTCCATATCTGTGCTGTTTATGCTTCGGTTAATGGAAAATAACAGTAGAGCCATAGAAAATGTTTTCTATCCTTCTTTGTCTGCTTTATATGTATTAGTCTCAGTAGTAGTGAATTACAGCTTCTTTCTTTAATGATAATTTCTTGACAATTTTGTTATCTCTGTCATCTAGAATTGTGTTTGTCATGAAACATTGTCAGAATGTATTTGCTTGTGTAAAGTAGCTATTCTGGTAGTTTGTGAGCACTGTGCATGGATTAAGAACAACAAAAGGAGGACAGGAGAATAATTAAAACTATATTGGATATATTGAGGCCTTTTTAGTTTAAAGGGAACTGTGAAAAAAAATTTAGCTCTGTCTGAACACCTGTGTCAGTATGTACAAACACACAGAACCAAAAACAGCCTTACTAAAGTAATGGGATTAGACTCCTGTGCTTATATGGGCCAGTAAGCCTTCATGTTACCCCATGAATTTTAAAAGAAGAGATAAAACAGAAGACAACTTATTAAAGAGAGGTCTTGACAGCAGTAAAACTATGATTTTTATTTTTTTTTTAGGATTTTTATTGTTCGGCAAGAGAAATCATGTTGGTTGGACATGAAATTCCCACAACCCCTGGAATTCCAGGGGCAGGTATTTAGGGTCTCTTAAAACCTTTCCTAACTACCTGTGGCTAGTCTCTGTGATGTACCTGGTTCAGGAAACCCTTGCATGGACACTGCTGTGTCAGAGAAAAAACTCACTCAGCGCAGTCCCCGACCTGGTTAGTGATCTGATTGAGTGAAATAGGCAGAGCCATGAAGGGGGTGCTGAGCACTGGCGGTACACCAGTGGCAAGCACAGTACTGTCTTTCCTACTGTATGCCAATCACTGGAAGAAAAAATATCTGCAGGTATATAGTAACCACTGCTGCTCCCACTAAAATAAGCATACCTGATGGTGGTAGTGTGAGAAGGCCTCATGTCCAAACAAATGCAAAATAATGAATTAAAAGCATTCATTAGTAAGAAATAATTCCTTCTAGATTATATATTGTCCACGCATTTCCAAAGGATTTGTAAGTAAATAACCACTTAACTTTATCACTACAAAAGGATACTGTCAATCTACAAGGGGGATTTGAAGTAGAAGCAGAGCAAGGGTAATTCGATAATGCCTACAAAACAAACCAACACAGCTGATGGAAATAAAACTCTGTTCTTTCTTCTGAGACACTAGTATTTTCCAGCACAAACCAATTTTTCAAAATATAGGAAATGAAACTGGGACTTTATAATGGAAAGTGATTACAATTTTAGTTCTGGGTAGCATGAAATCTGCTGCTTTTATTGCTGTTGATCAGAACTTGCTACCTGTAAAATAATAAAAAAACCCCAAGAAACAATGAACAAACAAACTAAACCCCAACCCAGTGAGCTGTTTAAAGGCAGTCTGTCTCATAACCTTTGCTAATATTTCAAGAGTATTCTGTAGATACTCAGCGCTACTGAGTACCTTGAAGATGGCTGAATTGAACATGAGATTATGAGATCCAGCTCATAATTGCTTCAAACTTGAAGAGGTTTGAGCAAGATGCTTGCAGTCAGTGGGGAGTTCTGGAAAACTTGCTTTCCAAAGCTACAGGAAATGGTTTGTCACTGGGCACATCAGGTAATAAGAATGCATGAAAGGCCATCTCCTGATCTGGAGGAGGCGCATGCCAACACAGTTACTGCTTGGTCAGAAACTGGATACTCTCACTGGAGCCATTCTGACTTTCACCCACCTGCCGTGGTGGGGTCTCCACTGGGGTGATGGCACATGGTAAACAACCGGGGATATCATCGGGTTAGAAGGGCGAATAGGAAAAAAAAACCCTCATGTTCTCTTCTGCAGAAACTGTCTTTGCTGCAGCTCCCTCCCCAGATGGAAATCCCATTTGCTGGAGCTCTTGCAGACCACAGAGCTCATTGATTCTGCAGGAGTCAGAGGGAATACCCTGGGGACAGAGGACAGTAATGAGTATTTGAAGTCTCTTTGTGAGTGGCTGCAGCATCTCATGGAAGTGAGAGTGTTTGACTTCCATGACATATTTTCTTCATCTAGAATGCCTGGTGATTGGGTTAAGTTTCTGTGAATTCTCAGATAACAACAGAGGTCATTTTGTAATTAAATTACATTATTTGAGCAACCAGGTCTAGTGGAAGGTGTACCTGCCCATTGCAGGGGATTTGGAACTGGATGATCTTTAAGGTCCACTTCCAGTAATTTTGTAGGGCTGAAAGATTGTTTACTGAGTTTTGGATCAAGATTATCTTTAAAATATTTACTGCTTACTAAAACTTGATACTGTGACAGCATACTCAATAGCTGGATGTGTGTTACTGCCTGATTTTCTTGTCAGTTTTACTTATGCCTTTTAAGAGGCTTGTTAATGCTCATTGATTTGAATGGGAAAAGTGAATATAGAGAACCAGGCAGAACTGAGCTGCTGCTCCAAAGGGCAAGGGCAGTGTTATAGTCGTGGACCTATTCTAGAGTAGCTGCTGTAAAATATTCAGCAGCCGAGAGACTTAGATAATCCACAGGTAAGATTAGGTCAGTAAAACCAGTGGTTTTTAAACGAAAAAATTAGAGTATCACTTCATTTACTATTTTTTTTGTTTTTCTTTTTTTCTACAGTGCTTCCAGATAGTTTATAAAAACAGAATTGTCAATAACTAGCATTATTTTGTCTGTGGGTGATGGTTAATGCATGGAGGAGCAGGGAAAGAATAAAAACAAATTAGAATAGACCTTGGAAATGCACGGATAATAGAACGCCTATGCAAACTACGCAAACATTTCTTTGTGTGGTAGTAAATGATCTTTTTGCCTTGAGTGGAATGGTTCACATGCGCGTAACTGCACTAATGTGAGTATGGATACGTACAATCTGTCAGCGGTTTGGGTTTGAAAACAAGATAAAGCATTGGGGTTTTTTGAATATTTCTTTAGCTTATCCTGGCCCACCCATCTCTGCTGACCCCATTGTGCTAGAAACTTTATTCATGGGGAGCTAAAGGATTACCCAATCCAAGGATTCTTTTGTTAGTGGTGGAAGACAATTATTAATACAAATTAACAGCAAGACAGCTATGATTATGGATTTGACTAGGTATGCTTGTCGGTGACAAGGTACATATGAATTTTAAGAGAAAATAGAGATGTTGTGAACACCCACGGGTAGTTTTGTCTTTGCATGGCAATTGAAACAAGGGCAGAGAAGCGTCTGTGGGGAACATTCAGGCTGGCTGTTTTAATGAATGAGAGCCCAACACTTGATAGACAGTAGGGGGTAGTAAGCTCGGTAGAAAGATAGATTACAAAAGTGAGATGAAGCTGTTTGAACTGATTGCAGTGGAAGGTACTGAGGTCCCAGGTTAAGTCTGCTCTGAGTAATTATTCACTTTGCCCTTCCCTTGAAACAATTCACTTCCATGAAGAAGGTCTTTTTTGATGGAAGTACAACCATGTCCATTTTCCCAATGGTTGTTCTTTGTGGCCCATTTTTAATATATATATTTTTAGCTGTGGAAGTGTGATATATTCCATGTTTTTGCAGTTGTAAATGTATGTGTGGCTCTCTTGCATAAATGGAAAAATTATAATGCCCATTGAAGCTATTTTCTTACATGTCTTTAAATCAAGAAGTCACCAAGGATAATAAGTCACTCAAACACTGAAGTTATTCAAGTCTAGTCTAACTTAGTATTTATAAGATACCGTGTTTTTCATCAGGGTTAAGTGACATGATCTGGCAAAACTAAAGATTATCCAAAAGGATTAATCTCCATCAATAGCTCCATCAGTACTGGAATTTGTAAGACCTCATCTCTTGAGCTCTTGTATCTCATGACTAGACTGTTTACTGGGAGTGGAACATCATAGAATGTGTCTCCCTGCTTCATACATCTGTTCTTTCCCGTGCTGGTTTTGTCATGTCTCATAGAGATGAACTAAGACAGCAGCCCTTCCCTTAGCTTGGGGAAGGAGCACTAATTTGGAATTCTGTTCTCTACTCTGACATTTGTGAATGAAACTGTAGGAATAGTTTGGTTTTAATTTGGTTTGAAAGTGGCCACCAGATGCAAAAATTTATTATGGGATACAGAAGGATAGTCAGGCAGACAGTACAACTGAGAAACAAGGCTGAAAAGATAACTAGTCCTTAACTCACTGTAAAGGGATTCTGCCTACCCAGACATTCTTTGATAACCTTTCCCCTGTCTCAGTATGGAAGAGATGCCTGATAATGGGTAATTCAACTTTTTAGGCATTTTAAACAGTTTCTGTTTATGCATAATTCTTCAAAATACAAGCTATAGTTAAGCTTTTACTATCAATGTGTTCACTTCTGAATTGCCTTTGGGAAGTCCTCAGGGAAGGTTACTGCTTCTGCCTTAGTGGTGAAATGGAAAATAAAAAAACCCCTAAACTGTCAATGTGGCATTCACATCCAGCAAATTCCCAAAGACACTGCTGATACCTTTGGTTTCTTCCAGTGGCACACAGGAGCTTCTGGGGTGGTTGTGTTTAATGACTGTTATTTCAAAGGACTCTGATCACTCAGTTTCTTCCCATTGTTTGTGACTGTGGGGGACTTAAATCAATAACCAAGATGGTTCCTTACAGATTTCCTCTGACTCAGCAGGACCCACACTTGATTACCCAAAGCCTGCTTTGAGATAAAGCTCTCAATATGCATAGCTGCAAACTTTTCCTGCTCAAAAACACATCTTTGAACGGCATATTTTCTGAACAATGCATTACCTAGTTTAACATGTAGCCTTTCTTGGGAAGGAATAATTCACACCTCAACAATGGGAAAGGTATTAACTGTGGAGCGTTTTGCTTATAAAGGAAGTCATTGAGTCATAATCTGAGTCCGATCTGTAGCTGCTATAAGTAATAATACTTTCATCAAAGCAAATGTTGCTACAGCAGTTTGGAACCTGCATATAATACTGGTTAATCAGGACATGATAGTGTCTGTTACATAGCCAAGGTCATGCTAATGAATGAAATGCTCTAATGAGATAGTAATTGAAATAGACAAGAAACACAAGTAAAACAAGAGGATACACATGATTTTTGTTGGGTTTGTTTTTTGGGGTTTTTTTTTATTTTTTTTTAGTGATCGAGTAAGGCGGAAGGATCACCCTCCATTCAGTTAATGTCTCAACATATGTAGTAGTTTTGCTTCACTAAAGTCTGGGGTTTTGAGCCTTCTTTATTTTTGGCATTTGAAGTCTGCTGTTAAGTTTCAGACCCTAAAGGGGAATAAGTTTACTCATTTCCTAACCTAGTTAGGGGGCTGGAAACAGCATTTAAAGTGGAATTTTAAAATAAATGGCTGTAATTCATGCACTTCCTAGTATGTGAAATTCACAAATTGTGACATCTAGTACTCAGAAAATGACATAAAAAGAGATATACTTTACAACATAAATGAGTACAAATCTAACCCTGTAGAAATGCACTGCATTAGGAGACCTTTTTTGGAATTGTGTTAGAAAAATGTTGACTATTTTGTTATTAAAAGCCGGTCCCTCCTAAAATAAAAAAGAGCTAATATTTTAAAGAAATAGTCCTAGAGACATGCACCTTTTCATGATTACTAGACTGAAAAAAAAAAAAAAAACAAAAAACCAAGCAAACTGAAGCAGCTGACTGTATGCTTATACACTGCTGAATGACCCATGTTATCACAGAGACACTTCTTGCATCATGTAGATATTTTTTTTCCTTCCTCTACTGCAGAAGTCTCGTGCATAGAAAGCAAGATATTTGCTTTCCTGTTTCTTCTATGGTTTTATTTTTACATGTAGGGTCATTCAGACTATCATTATGAACACACGTTCTTCTGAGCTCTTTGTAAAGGACAAGAATGGAGGGACATGCCAAAAATAATGGATGTCAAATATTTCCTGTAGCTAAAAAAATTCTTAGTTCCTCTGCAGTTTAGAGTTGCAGCTTTGCAGAACTCATCCAGTTCTTGAACTTTCCCATGACCAAAAGTTCATATCCAATCAGGAAGATTTAATCTAAGTTTTGTACATGTATACATATGTATTATATATGTATATCATAGATTTTATATTATTTTTCCTGTTCCTAGATTTCTCCAAACAAACAGCAGATTATGAAATGCCAAATATTTTAATTTGAAGGAAAGAAAATACTCACAAAGACTGACTCCATCAGTCTTGACTCCAGCAGTTACTCTTACTGTGAATAAGAGTACATAAGTGCTAACACGTATCACATAACAGTACATGTTCAGGCAGAATTCTAGCTAAAACTATTCCAGCTTGCAGTATCCTACATTTTATACATCAAATTACATTATCTGACAAATATGAAATACCAAGAATCTCAAGAAACCTCAGTGCTTAGCTCCAGGAAATGTCATGGGATGTTATGAAAAACAGATACGTTGAATATCCCGTTCCTGATGTACTCTCATAATTCCCTCTTGAACTGCAGTGTGAGAAACTTCTGCTCATCTTATTCAGAATAGTAGTTCTCACTCAGAATTTAGCCAATTTATTTTCCTGATAAATGAAAAAGCCTTCAGTGAGCACGCAATGGAATACTCTCTTATTTTCACCTGAGGGCAAGTAGATCTTAAAGATGAGGTGGAACATAATGATGCATCTGGAAGAAAGAAGATAAATATTCCCTTTCTTTCTCCACCTCGCCTCACTTTATCCCAGACAAAGTTTGTCCTTCCATCCAGAGAGCTGCATAACATGGTGACACCATCTCAAGATGTCCTGCCTTTCTTTTCATACTTTAAGGAGCTGACATAATTTCTTACTTCTCTGTGACTGGTCTACAGGAAAGTACTTTCATTGACTAAATAGGCAATAATTATTTAAATCTTTCGATTTCAATTCAAATGCATTTTTTCTCTATTTCTTGCAAAGTGAAACTCCCTTATAGGAGTTGCCCTTTCAAATACAGTAGAAAGAGAAGGTGAAATTCTCTGAAGCTGAAAGATCAAATATCAGAAGTGACAGAAAGAACAAAACTAGAGAGAGCTAACAGTGGATCTAATTGAGTTGAAACAATTTGTAAGAAATTGGGACTTACATAAACAAAATGTGAATTCAATGCTTAAAATTAAAAGCAAACATCATTTTACAAAGCGTCATGGATACATGATACAACAGTATCATGGCACATCTTACCAGAAAAATGGACTTAATGTTCTTAAAGATCAAAAAGCATTTGACTGAGGGAAGGGCTAAGAACAATTATTGACGAATGCTTTGAGGCGCTTGGATATGCTCACCCAATTAGCTGAAAATTTATTTTAACCTAGTAAGAGATCATTTGTGATTTGGTGTTTCTGGTTTTTAAAATGTTATGTGTCCGACTGTGTTCCTGTTATGATACTGCCTGCATCTGCCACCTCTCCTGAATCCCCACCCTTTCTTCCCTCCCTGCTACCTTCAGCAAAATTAATTTACTTACTAAACAAGAGGTCTCCTTTTCCAGTGTACTAACTTGCCTGGCCTGCTTGGACCTGCTTGTTCAACTAAAAAGGTGAGTCTTTTGACCTGTGTGTTGAACTAAATGTGAGAAAGTGATTATCAGTCTTAGACAGCTGAGTAGGATTAAAAAAAAAAAAGAAGAAGAAAAAAGCAGTATCTTATTGAAGTGTACAACAAAGAACTGTTGTGTTTGGAGGGCTAATTAACCAAATGCAGCCTTGCACTGGGCTGTGTTGTGTTGCTTTTCCATGTCTGTATTGCTTTTACCGCAGCTGCAGTTGCTGAAGGAACTTTGCCCCATGCTCTGGATTATTGACTTTCTTAATTGTCTAATAATGCAGAGCCATGAATGCTGGTAGGCTGTATATATTGTACTTTACTGGGGTTTGCTAGAGAAATAAAACTTGCATGTCTTTCTTCTTTGGTGGATTTGGCCCCTCACCCATTCTGTTTTATTGGATTCACATGGGAGTTACATGTTTTGTAACTAAATACAAGATTTGAACTGCATATTTATAGGCTTTGTTTTGTATAAATAAGCCTGGATAACATCACCCACATTCCACTTTCTTCTGCAAAATCTTACAGCTGATACTCTGTGATGCCATTTTGAAGTAGCTTACTCCCTTTTATCTTCCTCCTCCTTTTCTGAGGCCATTTCTCCCTTTCTCATGCATAAATGCACACTCCCACAAGAAATCACTTCTGCACCAAGAAAGCAGAAAACTGCTCTGACTCATCTGGCTTACTGGCCATAGTGCTTATATCAAGTGAAAGTAGAAGAAGACGGGGATGTCTTCGAATTAGTCTAGCAATAACATTCATTTTTATCTGGTTTTGTTGTAGCCCAGAAGCTGGACATATATTAATTCCTTAACTGACCCTCTGATTAGCAGTGATCTCAGTGAACTCAAATTGTTTCAGAGCAGATGAAAGTAGAATCTGGTGTCAGCCTGTGTGAGTGCCTGTGCATTACCCTTTTGTGTCTGTGCAGAGAAGGAGGAGACTCCTCTTGTCCCAAAGCCAAAGTGACTGTGCTCGGGAGGGATGGGTATGTATGTGTGTGACTGACAACAAGGACTGTGAGAGCAGGCTATGAAGGCAGCTTAGGTCTTTCTGCTCTCCTGTGGAATATAGTCTTCTTTTATATCAGACCATCCAGTTCCATTACTTTGGTAGCACTGAACTACTGTTCCTCTATTCACAAAGCTTGGGCTAGCTAGGTGACAAAAAATGTTTTTTGCTCAAGCACTCCCTAAATGTGGAAGAATCATGTGCTATACAAGCTATTTCCACATTAATGAACAACCAGACTTAGCTGAAGTGGTGGTGCTCATTTAGAGATAGCTGAATTAGTTTGGAGAAAATTATTAAGATGGATATATTTGTCCTATGCCTCATTTAAAACAAGATTAGAAATTTATTTGAAATTTAATAGAATTGTGTTGGTTTGTTTCATTGTCCCGTGGTGATACTGAAACCTGTCATTTCAAAGTAATCAAAAGTGAAAAATGCTAAAAGCCACAAAACAGTGTTCATCATGTCCTTTCCACCTTGGACCTGTGCAAGCATTAATAGGAACCTTTTCAAATACCTGCTCTTCTGAGACTTGGAAGTATGACTATTAAGTATGTTTCTGATAGAGCATGATATATTTTAATAAAACTGTTTACCAATCTGAATTTGCTCAAATATTACAACTATTACTGCGTCAAATTCTTCAATCCATGATGTCTTATGTCCAGAGTGTGAGTAAAAAACACTCTGGCTTATAGGAGTGGGTTCTTTCTTACCTAAATGGATTTGAACAGCTGCTGTGCATATCACTGACTCATCCCACTTTGCTAAAAGCTCTATTACATCTAGCACCACTGGGAATAAGGACTTTTATTGTAAATGAAAGAAGGTATAAGCCAGAGAGTGCTCCTCAAAGTTATACTGGGTCAAAACATGCCGCTCCCTTAAAGGCTCACGTTCCACCACTTATGTATTGTCCTTATTGTCAGTTGGTTGAGTATTGCTACTGACACTGTTGTCATGGTTGCCTTAAAATTTTCATGCCAAATCAAATATTAAAAAAGATAATTTCTTTAATTTGTTGTGTAAAACAGAAGAGGATATTTTTAAAGTTTTGTTTTGAAAATACTAAAAAAAGAGAAGCAGCATATTAAGTTGCCATAGTAATTCACATACCAATTCTTACAACTGGTTAATGGAAGTAATTCATTCAAAGACACTCAATGGCCAGATTCCAAAACCTTCTCCTGCAGTTAGTGTCAGCAGCATATACTGAAGGCTCCACATCTGATCCTTTTACAGTTTCTCTGTAAAAATACACATAACTAACTTTCCTGCCCTGTTTTGACAAAAGCTACAAACCTCTCTGTTTCTGAGAGTAATTTACAAACCACATTAGTATGTTATCTCTGTTTTAGCAATGTATGTATGTGGCCAGCTGCTGCAGGAAAATAGCCTGTGTCCAGCTATTATCTATTTATATTGAGAAAAGACTCCAGGCTATGTTGAGTAGTGGCCTTTGTTGCCAGCAAACTGCAAGGATAAATTCTTCATAATTATTGTTTTTCACCCTGGAAATTCTGCCTACATGGAAGTAGTTTGGATTTCAGACATTTTTCCTCTTTATTATGAAAGTTTCTTACTTAAAATAGTTGTGATTTTTTTTAACAAAACCTGAAGATCACAATGTCTGCATTAATTGTTGCTAAGCAGTAAAATGATATGCAAGAGGCATACAGTTAGCAACAAATGTGTTCTCAAGATTCCTCTTAGGGTTTGTGTGGGGAACTGTTCTAAGATTAAATGTTCTAAACTTGCATTTAATGTCTTTTCCCTGGCTGACCTTTCTTTCTTATATCTAACCGTTAGTCCTCAACTGGTGACACTGAACAGTCAGCTTATGCATCAATTGTCATCTCTCCAAATCACCTTTTCATTTTTTTTTTTGCTTTTGTTTAAACTACAGGTGCAAATGAGATGTTTTTAATGACTCCATTCATTCTCAAATGGCTTCTGCTATTTTACAGGGGAAAATAGCATTGCAGTGTGCTTGAGAAACATTCCATTTGTTCATTGAGAACATTTAAAATTGATAATTAACTGTAGGCTGATCTTATCAACCATGTATTTGCAAAACTTATCCTCATTAAATGGGTGGTAGTGTCTAGTGCCACTGTCAACTGAGATGTTGCCGTGTTTGAAGTAGTATAATATCATCTACTTTCTAACATTAAGTCAAAACCCAGAAACCCTTATTTTTCTTCTATAGTGGAGGAAAGAATTCATTGTGAGAATCTGCTTAATGAGGTTATCTTTATTAAAGTCTTCTTTATTAAATTTTTCCAAGCTCGTGGTTTCTTCAGAGACTGAGCAAACTAATTCATTGTGTTGGAGGTGTTTTGATACAGCCTATCACTTAGAAGGGGAAATAAAGATATATATGTCCCTCAGTGACATGTATAATCAGGCTGCAGGGTCTGATAGAACCCTCTGGATTTACTTGTGATAAGTTACAGAAACTACAGTATTTTTCTCTTGTCAGTAAATGCAGAAGTACTTCTAGAAAGGGGAATTAGGTGTGCAAATCTGATTTTTTTTTTACATGCACAATTATAACACCTTTCGCAATGTACTAAAACTAGATAAATATTCATTAATTTTGAAATATTTAGCTGTAATACTGTTCTGTATAATTTGAACTAGTATTTGTTCATACAAGCAGATACCTAATACTACACAGGTTAAAGCATTTATACAAATTGCAGAAGGCTGGTTTTACTTTAATTTTATAGCACCTGGTGCTAAATTGAATAGAACAAGCATACATGAGAGGAGGCTTATTTAGACAGGAAAATTTACCAATAGTGATTATTTCTATTCTTTTGCACTAAAAATAGCAACATACTCCAAGTAACTGACTGAAATTTTTCCTCCTTCTATGCAAAACAAAAGTAGGTTTCTTTGGAGATTTTGAGGAAAAGTGGCAGATTCTGAATATTTACAGTTATGCTGCCCCTAAAGTCATACTTTCTGGGACAGGACTGATACAATGCTCAGTGAGGCACAGACACGCAGTGACATTTTTAAAAACGTGCAGTGACTTTTAAGGGATATTCACATTGTCTTAAAGTAACACCTGAAGTTACAGGTGGTACTATTGCTCTGATGCAGCATTTCACTGGCAATTACAGGGAGAGGGATTTTTTTAAGTGCATTATCCTATGTGTAGGATACACATGCTGTACAACAGCAATATAACAGTGACTATTTCTTTTTTTTTTTTTTCTTACCATTAAAAGAAATAGGAAAAAGAGCTTTCATAAAACTTTGCTTATTTAATTTTTTCTGCTGGTGTCCTGAGTGACCCTGTGTAACATCTGATAGATATCTAGATATCAGAATATCTAGTTCTGATATTCAGTTTTTATTTCCTCTGTGCATCACTTGTTTCATTAAGCATGGGATATGTTCCTCCTGGAAAGATACATCCAGCCTCAGGCAAAACTTTTATGCTTGCTATTTTGACACAGAGATCTTACTAGCTATTTTAAGAAAGCACTTTGTTCAAAAGCTGAACTTGATGATTTCCTCAGTGTTATGGTTTTAAGCAATGCATATTTTGATGGTGTATTTTCTCTTTTTTCCCACCTTCAAATACTAGACAGAGGATGACCTTAGGCATGTAGATATGTTAGAAGGCTGAGCACGGTTCTAGGTATTGCACTTTTTATTTTTTAATACCGTACATCATAAGTCCGCAGTTGTCAGCTTATCAGTAAACTGCTGTAAAAACCACAAAATTTGTAAAATCAGTAATTTGCTCTGTGTTCAGAGGTGCAGTTTTCATTGCAGAACAATCAAACTCATCACTACATACCTGACTAGCTGAGTTGTATAGAAATGCTGTTACTTATGCATGAAAACTTAACATGTTGACAGCTAGAGAATACACTGGAGGTAGTTCTGTTGTTTAATATAGTCACGTATGCTTTCATTTACTTTTATTTTATTTACTCAGAACATAACAGTGGAACTACATTAATTCAAAATGCCCTATGTTCAGACATATTTATACTATATACATACACTGATATATTTAGTGATATGGATATTTAGATGCAGAGATACTGAAAATATATCAAAAATACAAATCATTCCATAATATAATGCACAATAACTAAATGTTTGATCAGCAATAAAATATATTCTTTCTCCCAAGGATGTTTATTGTTCAGACATAAATAGGGAAGTTCAGTTAGGAATTATTTTGTTCTTCTTGCATTCCTGATTGGCTCCTAATCATATTCTGGCACTTCAAGGTTATCACTGACATCTTAAAACATATAGACTTGGTGACTGTAGGGTCCATTCAGTTCTCTGTTACCTGCACCTTTCTCTTTCAAAGCCAGGTTGTAAACCAACTTGCTGGGGCTGAAAGGTTCTCTGCTACAAAACTCACTTCCAGCAAAGGTGCTTCAGAGATGCTTCAATTTCATCACATTTCAAAACATGCTGAAGTTTGCATTTTCCTTTTTTTTTGTCAAGACTTTGAACAGTGTCACGAATTACTCTTTACCTCTGTTCCTGCGGTCAGTGCTCGAGGAGCTGGAAAGATGGGTCATACAGAGAGGCCAGTAAGGTTTTTTTCTTAAATTTGTAGTCAGCCGAGTCAGTGGCCAGTTCAAAAATATCGTAATGATTTTAACCTAAACAAAAGTCTTTCCTGCTTCTGAGACAAAGTGCATAAAACAGCCGAGATGTGGAAGGAGCTCACTTGTTCTTCTAATTTGCAGACAAACTTTGTATTCCCCATATTTTGAAATTTTCTTTTGACATAGCCCACATTCTGTTTTTGTTTGGTTGGTTGGATTTTTTTGTTATGACAATAGTGAAAGAATATACCCATTGGCTTTTACTGCTTACATAATCTGTTAATTCAGAAGGATCATTGTGCAAACATGTTTGTTGCTGGCCAACCTTACCAGTTAACTTTTCCTGTATTTATTCAGCAAGGCATGTTTTCAGGAGAAAGAACTAAATCCTACAATCTAATTTTTTGGAAAAATATTTCACTGAGGTTTGTTTCAAACAACCAGTTTTCATAACAATAAGTTGTTATAATGCAGGAAAATTTATTTCCGTTCACACAGATAACAGAAAAAACAAAAGAGGCCTTGATGACAAAAATTAAGAGGGTATAATTTCTTATCCATGGTGACATAAAATAGGGCAAAAATAAAACATTAACTTTTCTTTTTCTTTTACTTTATAGATCTACCCAGAAGTGTAAAGACTAAGCTATTGTTGAATGTTTCTTGTGTATACTTTATTACAGTTTTTTCTTTTTTAAATTTTTTTTCAGCCAAGTGTACTGTAGATTCTCCAAAGAGAGTCAGTAAAAATAGTTTTGTTTAGTACACTTCTAGAAGCCAAGAGGCAACACTAAATTTAAAAAGCAAAAATGTTTATTGAAGTTTAAGGAGGAAAGGGATAGTAAAGCTGTTTTCCTCATGACTTCAGCTGGAAATGGTTGAAAAGCAAGTTTCCATGAACACTACTAAGTTCATTGTGCACATGGCAGTTTCAAGTTTGGATTTCAGGAGTTCAAAGAAGGACAGAGAATTACACAGACTTCGTAGATCTGGTCTTTAGTCAGATAGTGCTGTAATGAAAAAGCAAATACATTGTGACAGATGGCAGTAAATAGAACAAAAAAAACCCCATAAATATAGCTTGGAAGGTTTCAAAATATGTTATTTTACACTAATTTGAAGCTCAAGAGTTGGCATTTCCCCCATGGTTTGGTTGTTCAGATTTTAAGAACTGATCAAGTGCAATTTAGTAACTAATTAAGTCACTCTGTCTGCTCCAGTCTGGACACTGAAATGGTGGAATCGCAAATTATGAGCTTCATTCAGCTTTCATCACACAGCACAGCTCTCTGGACAGACTCCATGGTCTTTCTGAAAAATCCTTGCTCAGGATCTTTGCTTAGTGAATTCTGTGTAATATTTAGTCATTATACTATTTTTCCTGTGGTCTTGATTCAGGCAAATCTCCAACTGGAATCGGTTAAAAAAATTATCTGACAAAGTTTGTGAGACACAGTCACAGGCACCAATGGTGTTTACTTACAGGCTTATGAAAGCTCATGGGGTAAAGACTTTATCTTGGTAGACTATTGGTTTGTTTTCTTGGCTTTCATCTGGGAGGATAATGGGGCCTGTCCACAACGCTCTCTGAGCCATTGATCTGAAGATCACAAAATATTTTTCTGTTGAATTCGGCCTCTCTATCCACTATACACTAACATTAATGTAAGTAGATATACTCCAAAGTATCAAAAGAGTGGCCCTATGCATGTATTTGCATATGTTTTATAGTCATGAGAAAGCAAAGTGGCACAGTACTTAATATGACTATTTCTAAAACACAGATGCAGTGAACAGTAGTTTCTTTTATATAAAGCCTCATTAATTCTGGACTGAAACTACTGACATACTTCTTAAGTATTTTAGGTTCTCCTGTTTTCCCACCATTTTCCCAGTGTGTAAATGTAGCTCAGCCATCTTCATTACAAAAATTTATGGTTAGACTTCTTGAGTTTACCAGTGTTAAGATATTTCTTTCCTGAACATCAGAGCTTCAAATAAAAAGGTCTGTGACCCTGTTCCCCAAAGTGAAACTGAAAAAATGAGAGAAATTTAGATCCAAATACAATTTTCTGGACTCATTGGAGACATTATTAATATGAGAAAGCATTGCCCAGCCAAAGATACTGGAGACTGTGTTGACATCTCATGTAATTGTTTGCTTTAGTTAAGGAATGTGTAGCAACACCACAATTAGTCCGTGAATGACAGTTCTTCTCTAGCCATTTTTGACAGACCGAAACATGGTGGGAGTATCCTCTGAAAAAGTTAATAAATTTGCTATGGGCGAAATCTGAAACTTGGATATTTCTGTCAAAAAAGCCAAGTTATTAAAAATAAGTAATTATCAATGTGTTTACAATCATCATTTAGCTGTGAATAAATTAAAAAAAGAAGTCATTAGGAGATAATCTTAAATCAAGATTACCTTAAATAATTTAAGTCATTAAGTAGGGAAATTTTTAGTTATTAATTGGGGAAAGAAACTGATGAGTATCTCCAAGGAGCAGCTCATTAACTGGTGATAATAATCATGTATATGGAAATACCTACCCACCTATATTACATTACTAAGGAAGTTTTGCCTGTAGCTACAGTTGTCCATTATCAGTATGGTTCTCACAGGAAGGAGCATCTGTGAGCAAGCTGCATGCTTCTAATCTTTCAGTTGTTTCTTTCCCTGCAGTTTAAAAGTTATAGAGATACTGTGCAAATTGATACAATCCACTGGTTTCTAGAAATACAATAGCATTTCTGTGTAAGTAATACCTAATGTTAATTCCATAAACTTCCAGTGTTGTTGAACTTCAGATAGGTTTACATGTTAATGATACTGTTATGAGCGTTATAGCCTAACTTATTTTTTTTCAAAGTGCAAATGTTATAAACTGAATGTGTATGTCTCATTGTAGACGCTGTGACAAAAAGCCTTTGTCAAAGATAGGAGTGGCTCTAAATTTTGTCATGTTACACTTTCGGGTAATGAAATTAAGGCTAAAAGAGAACACTTTTATAAACTCAGCAGAAACTAAGATGTATATTTCCTCAGACCTAGATTGTAGATAATTTTGTTGCTGGCCAGATGTATGACCAAGGACCCAGATTTAAAACAAAATATATTGCATCCAAGATATATCAATTTTGGGATAGCTTGTTTTGGGGATACTTTTTATTTATCTATATAAGGAGTTAGTTATCAACCTGAATAATGTCTAAAGGGCAAACATCTGATAGTATTTAAACAGTTACTTGAAATGCTTAGACATACATAGGAGAAAACAGGGGTATAAACACCTGCCAGTTTAAGTGGTCACACGTGAGGCAGGGTGTGAATATTTCTGTGACTCTGCCTCCTGACAGCTTTGAAAATCCAGCTGGTGTTCTGATTTGAGTAGATGATTTCCATAAAATCAAGCCATTTTAGAAGAAATAAGCCACATGCTTATCTTTCTGTTTATAATAAAATTTAAAAGGTGGCTACATTTACACATGAAGGGTGTTCTGAGCTTTTAGTATGTTGGTATTGCATTTTAACGTGTTTGGGAGAAAAAAGGCTAGAGAGGAGTATCATTTTGACTATCCAAATCTTTGGAGCTCTGTGTCAGTGAAAAGGTTTGCTTACCCACAAGTATGCCTATGAAATATGAATTTTTGCGTAAGCAAACAGTCTTGAAGAATACACATAAAAAGCTGAAGTGCTCAGGCAGTGATATAGAGAGGCATCAAGACTGTTTGAGGCACTATGTCTCCAGGGTACTAATGGAAATATACATCTTGTTATATCTGTGCCAAAGATACCACACCTGCCCCCCCACATGACATGACAGCAGTCCTTTTGTAATAACTTCATCACTGCCTTTTTGCCATCCTCACACATTAAAAAGTCATTAGATTAAGCTCTTAAAAAAGCATGGGATTGAATACAGTAATAACCTATGTCAGGTTTTCATTTTTTCTTTTAAGCTTCTAGGGTTTAATTTAATCTTCAGCTGTAAGCAACTAGGAGATTATCGCACAATTGCTCAATGTCGGTTGAGCACCTCTGTGTAGTCCTTTGAAGTAGTCAGGCATCTCAAAGGTCTGACTCAGCTTTTGCCTAATATGTGTCAGCATGAAACCACCTGAAGGACTTCATTATCCCCTGTTCATTCTCATAAAATTACAGAAATTAAAATCATGTGAAAGGGGCAGACACAACAGAAAAAGACTCTTAAATATTTCTCTAAGAAATGTGCTTGCATTATAGGACTTCACATGATCAAAACTGCTGTTGGATGGAGCACACTGAATATGAAGCAGAATTGTTTATGCAACTCCCACATCACATGCAGCAGAAGGTAGATGGTGCCTAATAAATGAGGTTGCAGGAATAAGTGATGGAACAGTTCTTTGGGTAAGAAAACATTTAAAAATTCCATATTTGATTGTCCCAAAACATATTTTTCCTGCCAAAACAGTCTAAATAAGACATAAAATTCATGGAATTTACACTGGAAACACTTTCCTTGCTTGCTTACCTTTTGGAAAGCTCTGATGTGGGTGTTTTGGCTATAGCAGTGGGACATGGAAACACAAGGAAGCAGCCACAGCCAAACCCACAGCAGGATACATGCTGCAAGGATGGAGCAGTCCCTCTGCAAAGGTGCTGTGTGCTTTGGGGGCAGCCATCAGTCTCTGCTGTTTCACATGGTGGAAATGTGGTATTCCAGAGAGGCACAGGTGTATACGTGATTATGGGAAAGGGTGTAGACCTTACAATGTGCAAACTTCATATACCTGCTCTATACAGGCTGATGTTAGAGCTCATAAAAAAATCAGTAAGCTAGGCAGTGAAAAACAGCATCCTGGCGGTTGTTTCTTGGTCTATTGATTCCTTTCTTGTTGCACCTAACATTCCCAGCAGTATCTTTCGATCGGTAAATGAAACACAAAACACAAAAAGAAGCTGTCAGCATACTACATAGGAACAGAGAAGAAAGGAATGAGTCAGAAGGACTTCTGTCTTTGCGGGGAATGGTCAACATTACCACTTTCCCAGGTTCTCACACGTTGCTTCTGTAACAGTGACACATTCTGAGGAGGGGCAGGGAAAGCCCTCAGAAACTGAATGTTACCCAGCTTCCTTCAGCCATTCAGATGTGCCTGCTGATTACGTATTTGAGACTATACCCTCCCCTCAGGAAGAAAGACTGAGGAAGGCAGATCAAGGAGGCAACAGGGAAGACTTCTGGTCAGCTGGAGGGCCAGAGTACAGGTGGCCATGACCATGTTCAGGTGGAGCAGCCCTAGCACCAGAGCTCCTTCCTAGAATAATAGCCCCTCCTACAAATAGGTAGTTGTTTTCAGACCAAAATATTTTTGCATATCTAAGACAAGGACAAATGATACTAAATCAGAAGAGTAAACAATGCTAAATCAGAAAAGAAAACTTAAACAGTGTTTACAGGGTTTGATGACATGTTGAACTGAGTTATTTTTAAAATCCATGCATAATTTTTCCAGTCCCCATTTAATGAAAAATAAGTGTTGTAAAATGGTAGCTGCTGCTGTAGGCAATTTAAAACCATGACTTCGCCAATAGAATTACTTTTGTTTTCCCCTGTCATTGTAATTCGACTTTAAATTGCACTTTAGTGGCTATTACTCTAGGTTAAACTTTTTTCTTTTCTATTTAAATTTTTCTAGTCTGAAGAAAAAATTAAATTCTTGACTTACCCTGTCTTTAACAAAACAAATGACGTCTTTTTTTTTTTTTTTTTTTTTAAAAAAAAAGGTTTTAAAAAAAAGGTTTCTTCATAATAAAAGCCACAGCACCCAGACTATGTGACTGTGCCTCTGTGGTCTGGCTGGTGAGTAGTAAAAATACAAATCTTTTCAATAAACCTTCTGATAACTCGTGGAGCATTAAGAATGCCATATTTAAAGCTTGCTTTCATTACGTATAAATGTCCACATGCGTATGTTCCTTGTTAGCTATTGCAATATAAAGTAGGATTGGGTTAAAACTTGGATATAGCTGTAATATTCCAAGGAAGAGAGAAATTCAGACTTTGACTGACAACTAGATATGTGCAGAGTAAATGACAATGCAATGACTTGCAGCATTAATTTGGGAAAAAAAAAAAAAAGAAAGAAAGAAAAAAAAAAAGCTGCTTCCAAGAAGAAAGAAAAGAATTGCTTTGCTGTTATAGTAACTGTACATTTTTTTAATAGGCAGGCTCTTAGCTCTCCTGCTGGTCACTATTGGAGCAGTCTGAATAGGGTGCTAGACCTGAGATTATTCTAACATGTTGAATTAGGAGAGTTGTCCTGGTACCTAGCTTATATCCACCTGCCTGTCGATCTGTAGGCTCTTCATGCTTTTACAGTATTTGTACCCTGCTTGTATTTTAGGGCATACTTAAATCCCCATGCTGTGAAGAACCATATTTGCTGAAAAGCAATCTCTCTAACAACACTGCATTACTTGGATTAAATCCTTATTTTTAGATATATAAAGACTGTTGGCTTGTAAGCATATTTCTTTTTGAGCATCTTTACATTGGAGTGTAAACACTCCGTGACTCCTATTGGACACTGAAACATTACTTGTTAGAGTTTAGTTTCAAGTGTTTCAAAGCATGACTTCAAGGAAACAGAACATGTTTATGTTAAATATGTAACAGTGTATTAACATTCACAGCATTCACTAGCATTTAGGTCATAAATTCTTCCAGTCATATTAATATAATTGATGGGAAAGTGGGGCATTTAAAGGACCCAAAATGAGCCAGCATGGCTAAACAACTGAGTAACAGAATTCAAAAGGAACACCTCAAAAAACTAAAGTTATGTCTGAATGAAGAAAGCAGAAAATATCATGAACTATAATAGATTAAATGTCAATATATAAGGCATGCCAAAAGAAGTTTGAGGAGTCACTTACGAAAAGCATTAAAAACTAGTAATAAATCCCTTTTACAGGTGCAGCAGAAGCAAGGTGCTTTTGAGAAAGCCTTTAGTGACCAAAAGAGGAGTTCAGAGAATATAAGGCTATAACGAGAAAATTAGGTGAAATTTTGGCATCCAGCTGTGGAAGAGCTTGAGCATGCTGGAACTCCTCTCCATGGGCAATCCAACAGAAGATACGTCTCAAACTGAAGCACAGGCAGAACAAACTGAACAAGACAGCTAGTTGGCAATAGGAACAGGAACAAAAACTGGCAGGTCAAGGTGGTTTCCACTTAAGAATTATACAGCACCTCGAGGATGGAGTACTCAAATCACTCATTCTGATGTGCAATCTCTTAAAATTCCTTTAGTATCAAAAAAGCTTGAAATTGGCCTACCTGACACCAGTTTTAAAACAGGGTTCCAGAGATCTGGAGGATGATGAAAAAAATCTGTGGAACTTCTGACTGACTAAGTAAAAAGCAAAAGCACCGCAGATATGACCAAAAATATGAATAGAAACATATGCTCAAGGTATGCAGATGCTTTTCTCAATTACTTGGGAAAAGCAATCATGTAATTTTTAAATTCAGAATTAAATTGTAGATATACTACTAAGACTTACTCCCTTAATGAATGATTTTTTTCAGTCCTGCAGCTAGTTTAATCATGAGAATATTTGCATGGTTAATGGGTTAGGTGGTGTCGGGTTGACGGTTGGACTTGATGGTCCTTGAGGTCTTTTTCCAACCTTAATGATTCTATGATTCTATGATGCTTATCCATAAAATATCCACAAAAACAAAAAGTATCCAAGATTGTCTTTCTTAAAAGAAACCCTGTTGCATCGTTTCTCTGCTTCCTATTCCATTCGTATTCATCACTGAACATCTGTCTTTGATGAAGAAATGCAATATGTTTGCTTTGTATGTAAATGTATATGTATGTATATGCATATGGACATGGAAAGTAGTTGCACTATAATTGTTAAAATAACCACAACTCTTTTTTTTTTCCTTTGTAAGTTCTTTGGCTTCTGTTTTCATGGAACTGGCCATGTAAGCATTAGCATATTTGTGACTCACCACAAGGTTTTATTTAAAATAGCCTGAAGTAACTATTGTTCTAATAATGTCCATAGTGGTATTTTAAGATTTGATGACTTTATGGCATTTGACAGGGTAACTTATCTAGCAGCTGTAGTAGGTGGGGGCAACTGAAACATATTCTATCCTTTACAAGTTTCCTCAAAAGTATCATATTGGAATTTCTGCTAAAGGGGAGGTAAGAAAATAAGCAAAGCTGTTAATGTAATTAAGAACTAAATTGAGGAGGAGGTAGCACAATTACTTTCATTTATTTCTTATCTACTTCTGTAGTTAATTATTTATATTGTTCCAAAACATTGAAGCCTCAGGCAGAAGATATACATTTTCTAAGTAGTGGTCTAAAAATGCATAAATGGTATTTCTTTCCTGTAAAACTCTTCAGTATACCTATGGCAAAAGTTTAATCAAGCATCCTGCTTGGGGGAAAATGCAGATACTTGGGCAAATATTAAGTAACCTCAACTTAACATTAGAGTTAAGCATAACTTTATGCTGTGTAATAACTCACTCCTTCAGCTTCACTGGTTCATTAAATATTTTGTAATTCAGTGTACATAATTGTTCACTGAACAATTTGCTATAAAACAAAGTTAGAAATCAAGCAGTCATTCTGCAATCAATATTTGCCTTAAACAAATAAATAATTCTATAACAGCAGAAGCCTCTTTTAATCTGGCTGGTCTGGCATGCAATATCTTTAAAAGTACAATCTGTACGTTTTTTGATTACTTTGTAAAGGGAGAAATAAGCATAATTACCTTCTAAAACTATCTTAATTTTTCAGCCTACCACTGAGATGCTTATATTAGCTTCTGTGCTTGTAGATATAAACCATATTGCATGAAAGAGAACATCACACTAACTGAAAAGTCTTGATTTATTAAGTCTGTTTTTGAGACTACCAAATACTTGATTGGATTAAAAAAAAATCAATTAGTTGCAGCATTCTCCCTGATTTGGGATATTTTTTTTCAGTCTGAGAAATTAATGAGCAATCCATTGACTCTGCAAAAACAATTCAGCTCCAGAACCCAGTTATAACGAGCATTGTTGGGGGGTGCACAGGTGCAAACAAATAGAAGCAGCAGTAATGTGTTGGCATCATAGTTGAGATAATACATACCCATTCATTTAACTTAATTCCTACTTCTGTTGAAAATTTACACATCTGATCTGGAAATCAAAGTTTGTTAAAAAGTCAGTGGAATTTCTGTAGCAAGATACTTGCCCATATAATTGCTGCTCCTTTAGCTGATAGGGCTGCACACCAGTGCCTAAACATTCCTTGATGGAATGGGGCAAGGGAAGAGTATCTAACTGACATTTTGATCAGTGAATAGATTATTCAGGCCAGTACACTTAAAAGACTGCTTCCAACCTGATCCCATACTGTTGGAGAGATGTCCCCTTGACATAGTGATGTTCAAGTTGTACCTGAGAGGACATTCTCAACCCTGCATCTTCATCTGTGGATTCATTGCTGTAGATAGCTGATGTGCTTATTGTGCTGCAAGGTTCAATTTTGCAGATCTTCAAAGGATAAGGCAGTAATGGAGCATACGAGAAGATAAAACTTCCTTCCTCTACCTCTTGTTTGAAAATTTGACTGTAGACGGTGTATGAGACATTATAAGTTTAAACTTATATTTCACAGATCGATACCTTCTCTCATATTTATTTAAACTTGCATATCTCTAAACATAGCTGAAAACATCAGGATCAAATTTATGCATGTACTTAGCCTAGTTTGAGCTGGCTATCAGCTTACATTTCAAAGTATATAGTCATAGCCATCAAGGCAGTAAATGTGAACTGAATGCAACAAAAGTAGTGAGGGTTCCCTGACTTTTCAGGACGGTCATACAGCAAGAGAAGTATCAGCTACTACCGCCAGGAGGAGATTTCCCAACCATAGTCTCTGTTTGTAGGGTTTTACATCTTGGACAACCCAGTGCTGATAGAGATGCCTTTAAAAAAAGAAAAAAATTGTTTTGAAGGTGGAACTTCTTTTATTTGAACAAAGGAGAAAATATATAACAGTTTAGGACACTGGGAGATTTATTAGGGAGCAACTATTTTGTGTTCATGCATATAATTGATACTATAACCATCAGGAACAAGGCTGAAGAATGAAATTATCTGTAGATGACCCTAACTCTTATTGTGAAATTTCAGCTGAAGTTCTGAGGTTAAGCTTGTATAAACACAAACCCACAAAAGCTTGTTTTCCCACAGAGGAAAATGTTCTCGAGATTCATGACACATTGACATGTGTCATTGACATATTCACATTGACACTTCTAGACCCCTTGACCAAAGGTGAGATTATATTCTTGTCTGAACTGCTGAATGACCACATGGTCATTCCATGGGTTGTTTGGTTTACTGCTTGTAATCGCTGATCTAAATGGGCTTTAGCAGAGCTCTTTATCTATCTGATCCATAAACTTCTCTGAGCTGTTAAACTTAGCTGGTTAGGCTGCAATGATGTACAGCTTGCTTTTAAATACCAGTGTGAGTGCAACTGCAACATTATAAAGTACTGACAGTGAGATCTTGCTATCTCGAAAGTGTTGCTTGACTGCAGAAGAAGAGCAAGGGGTGTTGTAGGTGCCATTGTGTTTGCCCATATAGTTTGGATATTTTATCCGGATCTACTGCCAGAAAGACCTTTCAGAATATTGCTGTCCTGAATCATTTGCTGAAAACAAGTCACTGAGAGACAAGTGACTCCTCATATTTTGTGGAATTATGACTCACTGAGTTGTGAGGTTTTTTCTCTTGTGTGTACTTTAATTATCAGGGCTTACTGTGATGTCTATTTTGCTCTTTACTTTGAGCTGATGTTGTTTAAGGATAGTATAGATGTAAATATCACTGATAAAATGTAATCCACAAATGTAAGGTGTGACTGTAACTCAGCAATGCTGTAACTGTCTGAATTTCAAAGCCAAGAGGCAAAGTAATTTTAAATTATTATTATGAAGTAAGATATTTTAAATATATCAGCTTTTTTATAGGCTGTAAGAAGTACACATGAGCTTGCAGGAAGACCAGACATTTTATATGTTGCTATGATGAGATTTTGTTGTTATCATTGGTTGTTATACACTTTCCATGTCTCAAATATTTTGCTATAGCATTTACTAGTAACTATTTTTTCTTCTAAAATTAATCTGAATGGGAGCCAAACTCACCACCTTGCTATATAGAATAACACAAAGGAGTAATTGAGCTCTGAAATTATACACTAAAATCCCATCTTCACATGGATCTAAAACTTAGATTACTTATTTCCCTAGCTACAATATTGTGAGGTATTCTCTAATTTTTCTTTACAAAGAAAAAAATTTAGTTTAAATATGCAAAATTTAATTTGCCCATCTCCCTATGTGGGTACTATTCATATGATTTAAATGTTTCCATGCTAGACCATATGAGACTTTGAAAATATACTTAAAATTTTGTCTGCACTGAAATCTGAAGTTCATTTTCCTTCAATTCCACTTTTGACCAAAAAAAAATTGGTGTGGCTGTAATTAGATTCAAAGAATGTTTTTAAAAAAACACAATAAAATTTCATGAGGGACTGAGGAAAAAGCCCCAATCATTAAATATGATGCACACTAGAATAAACAATGCAATGAGGTTTTGAAGTATCTAAGGATTGTTCTTTTCTCAAGGCAGGAAATGTTTAAACAGTTCCACATTGCATGTCTTTCTGCTATACATTTGAGGTTTTCTCAAGAAGCATGCTGTAAAAATGTTGTACTTATGCAGTGGACATTTAATAACTGATTAGAAAATAAAATTTTAGTCTCTACCATTAAGTGTTTTTTTTTTTTTTTTGTGGTTTCATTTACTGCTAAATGTCTGATAAAATACTAGGAGCTTCATTCCATTTCCTGCTGCTGGAGATGAATGGATTAGAGTATTAAGTCGAATGCAAGAATTAGAGAGGGTCTGCAATGAAGAGGACCTGTGGCTTTTATTCAATACACCTTTAAGACTGCAGACAAAGTTGCTGAGTTTCAGGGATAATAATTATCATATACACCTTAGCAAAAAAGCAACAGTAGCAAGATATACAGGCTGTGCAAAGCAGCAGAAGATGTTGGAGGAGACACAGCTGCATGTTTAGGTGGAGAGTGTCTTGACTGAAGTCTCCTGAGCACTTGGAGAGCTTGCTCAATCAGAAATTGAGCCTTGGGAGACAAATCAAACTTTACAGCTCCTCAACAAGTTCTGGATGTTTTATTATTAAAGATGATGTTTCAGTCTACATCAGATAATGTGCAAAGGTCTTCATGCAAAGCAACAGATGCTTGGCATAGTAATGTCAGAACTGTAGCCAAAACAGCCCTAAATATGTAAATCTGAGTTTAAGTTATTCAATGTAGTTTGAGAGAAGTTGCACTGAATACATCTGTTAGCACCATTTCTACTTGCATTATTTAATGCAAATATTATAAATTGTTACCCAAATTTACAGAGAGGATAGTCTACATAGGGCCTAGGGGAAGATGGTGAAGCTTATTTGGCAGAGAAAGAAAAATTCACACTAACATGGGAATATGGTTATTCTTCTGGAAAAAGAAAAGGTCATTGGGAAGTACTGACTCAGATACCCACTGCATACCCCTGAGTGGTCAGAGCCTGACTCAAGTCAGTGGAAGGCTGCTTGGCCATGATTAAAATTTGAACAACCAGTCCAAGAGTCCATGGAGGGGCTAAAACCCAATTTTCAGTGCAGTTGTCAAAAACAGTACAGTGCAGAGTGATAGAAATCCCTTCACAGTACTAGGTTTCAGACACAGAGCTCATTTTTTCAGTTTTGTTCTTTCCATCTCTGTATGTGTGTTTTAAATGAAAAAGGAATCACTAGACTGAAATTAATACCTCAAGATGGTAACTACTTGTGAGTGTGCTCACAATATTCTATAAAACCAATGTAACCTATTACCTTAAAACACTTTCCTTGCAACAGGTCCAATTTTATTTGGTTAGGAAAAAATATTGCATTCTCGTTCAGAAAATGTTCTTTCCTTTGACAAGATATTATTTTTAAAAAAAATTCAAAACTGTTTCAGATTTTTACACCTGGTAATTCTCCTGCCAGCTCTAACCTGGCAACACTTGTGTCATATTGACAAATTAACTTGTTCTTTTGTTGTTGTGTTTTTTTCCTAAAGCTGGCTTTGTATTTACATTGTGCTGTTGTTGAAAGATGGAAGAGATGTTCAGCTTTACTTTTTATATACTTTCTGCCCAAGGGCTTCTTGTTTGATTGTCACTTCAGTACATTTAGTGTCATGAATAGAATTGTGTTACTTTAAGTAGCACTTTTCTCCTAGGAGACTGCAATCCTAATCAGGCTTGACAGTTAATTTAGGTACAAGAATTTATCTTCTGAAATTTTTTAAATATTAGAAAGCAAATCACAGCAAGCCATAAATGGCTTGAGATTTTATGTCCTTCAGTTATCTCTTTTAAAGGCATTTGTGGATTCAAACAATTCATAGTCAGTGATGAAACTGAATCAGTGCTCTTTTATAGTGAAATGGGAAAAAAAAATTCTTAATTTTGTCCTATGATGGGAATGTAAAAGCAGACAAAATCAAAAGAAAGATAGGTGCATTTATTAAAAAATCGTTTTATGGAGTAGTGAAGTTGATACCGTATTAGACTAGAAAACCATTTTTCTTTCAAATGATCTATAGAAATATATTTTAAAATAAGGCTTATATTACTCATGAGAACATATTCGTAGCATCATTGAGGTAATAAGGAAGGGAAACTAGAAGCTAGTCCAAAGTTAAGCAGCTCTTGTGCTATGAACGCTAGTCACCATAATGACCAATATTGTCTCATTGCACCTTTTGTCTTTTGCCTGTAGTCTTTTATCTTGTGTTTACATTGTAATTTTGGATAAGAACCATCTTATTTTGTTAGAGATCTTTTGTACTGCGGCTAGCCCAACTGGCTATCCCAGTTCACTTCCCTAGCGTTATACTGTAGCACAATACAAACAATGTATTTTGCTTAAGTCAAAAGCAAGTTTGAAGTTCTCAATTTACAGAAAGAAATGCTTTAAGTGTTCCAATTTAGATCTGAATGTTGGATTGAGGACTAGAGGTTTCTATCCTTTCCTTCAAATTTTGCATAATTTCTGACAGCAAAAAATAGGTTGGACAGAAAAGGGCCTTCTCTATGACCTTTGCCTATAGGATAAGTCCAATGAAATATTCAGGCAATTTGGAATCTTCAGAATAAAGACTGAATGCATTAAGATAGACTATAGGAGTGTTTCATTACATTAGTTCTTAGATTTCAAAATAGTTTATTTCTAAATTAGTCTTAATAGTCCTATTACTGACCTGTAAACTGGTTTATGCAGATGTGGACCATGGTTATTTAGAATTCAGAAATGCTCATGTGTTCTTGGAGTCTCACTGAAAGCACTTTTTAGGGGACCCACTGCTGGTATATCTTATTCTTATGCACTGAAACTAAGGCCCACACAATGGGCTGGGCATGTTGATCTTCAGTGCCTAATACCTCATTTCTATGTTTGCATTTTAAAAAATGTAATGGATAAATCACAACCAGCTGCCTGCATGTTAGCCATAGTGCCCAGGGGATGTGAGGACCCAGTAGGTGAGATTCACAGCAAACAGCCAGCTGAGTGGGGCTAACCTAACATATTTCTAGGGTATCTAAGGCACCAACTGGTGGACATGACATAGGGCTTCTGTGCACCCAAACCTCTGATTGTCCTAGATTGGCAGCTGAAGTCCCTGTGGAATATCCTTGGGCATTTCAAGTGGCATCAGGGGTCTGCTGCATTTCAGTGATGTTGAAAAAAAACCGCAGGGTGTTCATTCACGCCTTAATGACGTGCTGGCCACCATGAGAGCAGTATCCAAATGTGACCAAAAGTTTGCACCTCAATCCCCTTAGTTATTCTTCTGGAACGTTCAACTCTACTCTTTGCAAATCAGATAGTCTGAGTTTGTTTGTGTTTCAATGTACTACTTAGTAGTAACATCATTTTCCCAAGAAGTAGAAAAGCATGCTTGAGTATAGGAGGTCATTCTGTGAAATACTTTTCCTGCACATGCAGGGTAGAATAATTACAAAAAGAAAATCATGGTGAAGCTCAGCAACACAACTGTTATTTCACTGTAAGTATTACTCCCAGATTGTAGTTTCTACTTCCAAAATTACTCATGTATTTTATCCATTTATTTATTTTTTTTCCCCCAAGCAAAATATGTAAACATTGCTAGGGATAATGGTCTGGAGTTCCATCTTTCAGTTTTATTTCATTGTTGAGTTGGGCATTCTCTTCAATCCTCCCAGTTGAAGGGA
>NW_010141307.1:57170-78975 GCF_000699245.1 Pterocles gutturalis | reverse complement strand
CCCTGGAGGTGTTCAAGAAACATGTAGACCTGATGCTTCGGGACATGTTTTAGTGAGTTAGGTGGTGTGGGTTGACAGTTGGACTTGATGATCCAACCTTAATGATTCTATGATTCTATCTTTTCTGTAAACTTCAAGAGGAATCCTTACGGGTACCATTCTTCAGTCTTAATGAATCAAATTCCATCTGATAATGGTACAGTAGCATTCACTACCTCAGTCAAGTTTTAGACCCCCATACAGCAAAGTATTAGAATGTTGGCTTACCTGCCTTTGAGGATGAACAAATAGCCATCCTGCAGCACCAATGCATTTTATACCTTATACCAGCCATTTTGAAGCTGACTTCAGACATGGGAGTGGTCTTACTGGTTTGAGTTGAGTTTTGCTAAATATATGCTCCACTGCTTTTTCCAAGGCATGACCCACAGAGCTGGACACTTGCTAGCAGTATGGAAAGGCTAATGTAATACTGAATGGGGTTCAGCATGGAGGAAATGGCCTTGCTGATTTGGTGATGTGTGTAGGACAAGAGTTATGAGAGCCTCTTGTCTTTACATCTGCTCTACACCTTTGTGTGTTGCCTTGGGTAGTTCCCAGTATGAGGACTAGGAGACCTGGAGCCCCAGCAGGCTTTCTGATGGTGGTTGTTCTTGGCAAACCCTTTGGCTTGTGGGGCTGCAGCCCTTACAGGGTTTCCTGCAGCTGTGCTGGGTCAAGGTGCTCGTCCAAGGCTGTTGGCTGGTCAAGAGCTAGGAGATCCTGTATTCCAGGCCTGGGATCTTCCCTTTATGACTTTGCACAGCAGCCTCTGCTCCACAGCAGGAGTGCCAAGTTAGCAGAAATGTCTCCTTTTGCAGGTGGTGAGAGAGGAGGCATCCTGCTCAGTATGTGTCCAGTGGTGCATCTGAAAAGTGCTCTACAGGCAAGGGAGAACCCAGGAGGCTCTCCTTGCCTTATGGAGGGATAAGGAGGTCATTGTTTTGAGCTGGTCTTGAGCTCTCAATGTCTACCTGTACCCATTATATGGCCCTGTTTGTGTCATCCATCCTCTCTCAGGATTTGTGTTCAAAGAGCTTGAAAGGAAATTACCATGCTCAAGACCAAAATCTAGTTCCTCAATTTATTCTGAATAGTACTTTGTGACTCATGTAGCCTTGCTGAAGTCAATGGGATAATTCATATAGTATGAGCTACTTGGGGTGAGCAAGAATACTGTAATTCAGCCTCTACTATTTTGCTTGGATTCCTGGTGATAATCTTGTATGCTTGTTTGATCTGAATAGTCAGCCTTCATTTTTAATTCAGGTTTGGACTCTCTGCAGATGCAGTTAAATTCTCTTGGTCCTCCTGTTTCTGCTGATCATTGGGATCATCAATGTTTTGGATCTCATTTGATTTGTAATGTGTTTTATCTGGCAGCTGTGTCTCTCTCACTCTTATCTGGCTTGTCTATAGGAGTGGGTAGTTCTCTGACTCCTGGCATGCAGAATGATTTTTTTTTTTAAATTCTCCTTTTGGCTTCCCATCCTCTATGGTGGAAGTCACATTAAATTCACTTTAAATAGCTTCTCTCAGTTTTTGCCTTCAAAAAAGATGGATTGTTTTGAGTAGTTTCAGTAATAAAATTCATTTGCTTCCCCCTAGGATTCTGAGTAGCAAATTTCCATCTGTGTCAGAGACCAGTGATGCTGTTAGGCTTCTGAGACCCTTTGGAAAACACAGGCAAAGATCTCACTAATCACCTTTATATCTGTCTGTGGGACTTGCTTTGCAGTCGCTAATCAGCAGATGTTACCTAATGCTTAGATTTTGCCATTTAACAGTTAAAGTTAGTGTCCAATGGAAAAATAATATGGAGCTTCTCCACTATATCTCCTTCTGCCAGATTAATCTGTGAGAAAATTAGTGGGTACTATACCTCAGAGCTGCATGTGGAATCAACTTTATTTTTGCATGTACATGGTTCAAGGGTGCCGAAGCCATGAACGGTTAAACAAAAGCAGTTGTGTTTCATTGTTACTGCTCAAATTAAATATGAACCTAAAAATTCCAGGATTTGTCAGTCCAATCATCTCGAGGAAAATGTCCCAGAACTGAATTTGCATACAGGCTCTTACTAGGACAAAAACAATTTGACTTTCTGACACATTCTGAGTTGTGTCAAGTCAGACTTTTCTTCCCCACCTTGGCCACTCCTAAAAGGATGAAGGTCAAAACTTCAATAAAATCTTTTCAGAAGGAATTGAGATTTCATAAAAATATGCTATGCTCATGTTTCTGGCTTAAATAGTAACAAAGATGTTCTATCTTATGTCTTTAAGGCAGAGGAAATTGTAAGCAGAATGAGATAGAGGTTTACTAGTTTAAACTGAAGCAAGAAATCTCATTGCTAGATTACCAGCAATTTGCAATTTTGCTAAAATGTGTAAAATGACAAGGCTTCTCTTTATCAAAGAAAATTATCCATCTTGGGTCATTTAGCAGTAGCTATAAACATAGGCATGATGTCAATAGCTAATCCGAATAGCTGTTCTTGTCAGAGGAGACTGTAAGTTTTCAGATCTCACTCCCTCCTTCAGCTTAACACTGGCGGTGGGAAAACCTCACTGATCTTAGGGTCTACTCTTTACAGGCAAGCACTCTTCCTCCACCCTGCACCCACCCTCCTGCCCTCCCAGTAATACATGCTTGCAGATTAGCATGAGGGACCTTGTTTGTGTTTCACTCTCACTTCTCTGGGAGAGAAAAACGACTTGTGCCAGGGTCTCCTTCCTCCACACCATAGCTACCTGAACTGCATGGTGTCCCTCCTGCTTTTGCACAGGCAGGGCTCTGCTGGTTGCAGGGTGTTTGACATTGTCAGGTTTGTGAAGAAAATCAGTAAACCTCACATGTCCTACCCATTTGGGAAGAAATAACTGGGTCTCCAGAGATTACACTGTGGCCAGAATTATGATTCTATATTCAACCTGTTGGGGTTTTTCAGCTCCATAATGAGAGAGGGGACAGCTAAATAGCCTCAGCAGTCCAAGGAAAGGTCTCTTGATTCCCTGTGCTATGTGACTGAAAGAAGTGCATGAAAAAGCCACTGACTCTACACTCCCACATGTCTTAATGGGTTTTTAAGACTGGTACCAGCCTGGTTTTCTGAAGAGGTTTTGGCTCAGTTGCTTTATTTATTTGCATTTAAAATATTGTGTAGTTGAAAAGTAAGCCTAGTAACACAACCAGAAATATCTTCTGTACACCAGAATATGAAAGATATTTTCTGGATTGAGGGATGCACCTCTGAATTGAAGGGTAGATTTACTTTTGTCTTGCCTTTTAATTATTACATAGTTGTCCCCTATAAATTACTCCTTTAACCTAAAAATTGCTTTATTTGCTATTAAAATAACAGACTTGTAAGTAGAATGTTTCAAACAAATTAAAATCTATAATTTTGCTGTGTTTAATCCATATAAGTAAGAATAGAGTTACAGTGAAATTCAGGTCTGTGGCAAAATTCCTCTTCATTTCAGTGGGGTCAGGAATGCACATTTAGATTCATATCCTCCGATGAGATGAAATGTCATAGTGCCACTAATTTTTGTTGACCTAAAAAATATTGTCATCTGATGTTCTGATCCTAAGCATCTGAAGGCAAACTCGTGTAATTCTGGTCTGAGTGAAGGAAAGTCATAACATGGGTGATCATTTTGAACACACCTCTTTTGCAGGAGAAAGGGTTGCCAACATCACATTCCTGGGCAAAATTTACTGTGGAAATATTGGCTACACATAATATGTGACAATTACAGTTATTTTAACTTGAAAGTGTCAGAATCGGCATGTAGAAAGGCACAAGGACCTTACCAAAATATACCAATGTTTAAGTGAAGAAATATGTTACTGTTAAAAACCAAGGTCCAAACATCTTAAAACTTTAAATATGAAAAACGGAGAGTGTAAAAAAGCAATATGTGAGAACTGTAGAGAGGAGGAAGGGACTGTGAAAGAAGGTCTAAGGTAAGGTGAAATAAGTCTGATAAATGTGGAAGTGTCAATAGCAAATAAACAGAAGATAGCCTTGTATGTCTACATATATGTGTGTATTGGGGGATACTAAAAATCCAAATGAATGCAGAAGCATGGTAAATCCAACAACTTTTGGTCATATGCTTTGAAACTCTGAATCTGAACTACACGCAGATACTGTCACAGACCACTGAGAGTCTGATTACCAGGAAACACCAATGGCTCTGTCTCATGGTCCTAAGGGCATCTCTTAATGGCATGTGATCAACAAGAGAAAGCCAGCAGTATCTGAACAGTTTGTGCTGCTAGAACTTTCTTAACAAACATATATTTTTCTTCACCTATGGAAAAGACATGACTAAGTCCAACCCCAGGTTTCTCCACAACACAGCAGATAAAACCTTTTTTTTTTTTTTTTTGAAATGAGTGAAGAGGTAGTTATGATTTTTAACACTGTTAGAGGAGTTCAATGTCTCCATCAAGTAACATCACCCTTCCACCTTTAGGTGCAGCGTGTGGGGAAGCAGCCAACTACTCTTGGGTACCAGAGTGATAGGAACAATAAGGCATTTTAAATAAAATAAAAACCCCTTGTTATGACAAGTGACTAAAACCCATAAATGAATGCAGAAGTCTGCTATTTAATGTAGTGTATGCTGATATTTAAGCAGGTCTATATCTGTCAAACAAGCCTCTTTTCTAAGACTGGCACAGACTGTTCTGCGTTTGGTTTCCAGAATCAGCAAATTACATTGGCAGAACAAAGCTGTCATATTTGGTGGTATTTTGTTACATCCATTATCTCACTTAAGTTTAGACATCTCTTAGCAAAGTCAGATCCCACTTAAAGATTGCCTTATTTTGCAACATTAAACAAAATGACAGGCTGCTTTAATAAAAAAAGTTAATTAGCAAGCAATGAGTTGGTGGAAAAATTGCACCGTTGCTTCAGATATGAAGAATGAAAGAACAAAATGCTTTAACCTTTCCACAGCAGGCCAAGAGCATACATCAGGACTGAATTTGACTAAACAAGGGTATTAAATGGCTTCAATAAATAAAATTAAATAGAATGAAAAAAAAATCAAGGATACTTCAGATTTGATTAAGGACGTGTTACCTCAAGACCTGCTTGGAAGGGATGGTACCATGCACCACTTATGCCTCAATAATGACATATATAAGGCAGTCATAAATAGTCATATTGGAAAGTTTTTGCCAGACAGAAGACAGTAGGTATACAGCAAGACTGTGTGCAGGGCAACCTGCCTTTGAAAAGGAAGGTTATGGCATGCTGTCGAGGTGTTTCTTTTTGGTTTTATTTTTCTGAGGCCTACTGGGGGTCAGTTTCTCTTGAAAAGTTAAATTTATTTTTAACTAACTCTTTAGAAGGATAAAAAGACAGTTGCTATCCTGAGGTTAAGGACTGAGGGTAGTGGTGGTAAGCTGCCACACTCTAGTTTATTTACAGATCAGAGAGATAGAGCCATTTCATTTTTAAGCAACTTCCCACTTCCATGTCATCATCTTGCTTGTTTTTTTCCTTGGAAAGATGGACATGTCCTGGTCTGGTATTGAGGGATAATGCACCCATAACAGAGGTAAAGTGATATCACAGGCCACACAGTCATGACCCAAGAATACCTTTTCGAGCTGGAGACGGAGCATCACAGATACCTTTCTTCGTTGCACTGCAAACATCCAAGCTGTGATAAGGCAGTAGTCTGTAGAGCATGGCCACATAGGGGTGTGCTACAGAGCAGCTGAGGATATGTAGGATTTAACATGGGGGTAAAAGCCATACTGCACACCTGGGGGAATGTACTAGTAAATTAAGGTGTCCCTGAGAGCCAAACAGTATCCCAAACACCACCAACGGCCTTTGCTGGGGCATATCTACATGCAGGTACAGGCTTCCGCATTCACCTGACACCTACAGAAGCAGGAGTCTGAGCATAGATAGGTTTTTTGGTCACTTACTCAGCAGTTTTTAAACTCTCAAGGGAAGAAGCATTCTTTGAAAAATTACTGGATGCTCAAAAAAGGTTAATTTCAATGTTCTTTTATTGCCTTCACCTTAAACAGTACGAAGAGCTGTAGTGATATTATGGACCTGTAATTACAGGGCTTGGGGGACAACCTGTCTTTTCTGGTGCTTTGAATTCACTTCTGCTGCAATAACACAGACAAGAAATGAACTTGCTGGCCAACCCTGTCATTTAAATGGAATTCACACTTCAGGGTGTGCTCTAAAGAAGTAAGACTCACTACTGCTTGTGAGCATCTTATGGCCACCACTCTTGCCATGTGCACATGTGCGTCCACACACAGATGCACACACACTTTAGAGGTTCCTGAGTTTATAGGCATATAGAGAGTATGTGTCTACAGAGGTGAGCAGATGATCTAGAGCTGACTAAAATAGTTAAGTTTTGGACTGAATGCACTTACAAATGATGGTTAAAAACTATGCTTGGGTGTGTGCATGTTTAAACATGCACATGTGTATTAAGGGGTACAGGAGAGAGAAGTTGCTTTTTTCAGAAAGTGAATAATGTCGTCATTGATTTAATTAGCAAATTCTAGATGTGCTGACAAAGGAAATTTTCTCGGGAGATGCACTGTGTTGTGTCAGTGGTCTAAATGAATAGGCTGAGCTGAGTTCCTGGTAATAACAGATGAACAACACAACTCGCCAAACCTCAAACAGTGCATAAATCAATTTGCTGGGAATTAACCACTCGCTTTAAAATTAGGGGTTACTTGACAGGGTTTCAGTGATTACGTTGTCAGGGACCTGTATTTCTAGCTGGGATTTATCTTGCATTGATATAAGTACATCCCCTTACAGGCAACTGAGTGAGTGGGGGTAGAAATCCAAAGCACCAGGCTAGTTAGGCAACACGGTTTTATTCTTTGTAAGTACTAGGTAGCATTTGGAGGTGGACAAAGGAGGACAGAACAGGGACACTTATCAAAAAGAAAATGTGCTGGCTTTGTGAACTACTAATAATGCCCAGGATATTAGTAGGAGAACTGTGAATGAGGGGAAGCATTTCAGAATCCCTGCACATCACATGGCCCTTCTGTGCAATAAGGAGCTTAACAGTTTGTTAAATGAGATGCCGAAAAATGTTCAATTATACAGAGAAATTAATGAAAAGCAGTAAGCCACTTGGAGGTCACTTCATCTTGTGAAAGTTGAACGTTCATGTAGTATACACAGCCATTTTTATGATTAAACTTATATTCCCATATACTTCAAACAATGGCAGATGGTAGACAGAGCAGTGAGATTAGGTACATATGGTAAATGTGAGGGTGAGGGGGGAGATATGGGAGAGACAAAGCAAAGGATCATAGGCTCTGATGGTCAAATCAGAAAACAAAAGATCAATAAAACGTTCATAGAAATTGGCCCAGGAAATACCAGGGGTCATCTGTCAGGTCTACTTATGACAGCACTCCTGCTTTATTTTACTTAGCCAGTGGGGAATGTCCATCCCCCTCACTTTCCTTTTACTGGTGATCTCTTTCACTGCTCAGGTACATGTACTTTCAGATGGACTTTCTGATGATTTCCCAGACAGCTTTGCAGGGCTATTATCTAGCATGTTCTCCTTTCGGGCTGCTTCACAGCCTGAATGTTCCTTATGGCCCTGGCTCCCAACTCACCTCTTTTCTCTTTCATGTGTCATCTTGGGAGGCCTGCTGGAGGAAATCACATACATACATCCTGTATTCAGTTTCTGATGGAACCAGGAGTCTAAGCTCAGGAACACAATCTTCATTGTTGCAAAACAAAAGCTGATGAGCCCAGAGGCAGCTAATAATCATTCAAGGCAGTGGATTGCCACTTGCATACCATTACCAAAAAGGTGTGTGGCAGACACACGTGTCCTCTTTGGGGCTTCCCTGTCCATCCTATCATGGTATTTATCAACAGACAGCTCAGTGCATCCCATGATAAAGGTCCTTCTCTTCAACAGACAGCTCAGTGCATCCCATGATAAAGGTCCTTCTCTTCTCGTCTCGTCTCTCCTCTCTTCTCTCTCTTCTCTCTCTTCTCTCTCTTCTCTCTCTTCTCTCTCTTCTCTTCTCTTCTCTTCTCTTCTCTTCTCTTCTCTTCTCTTCTCCCTTCTCTTGTTTCTCCTTTCTTTGCTTCTTGTCCTTCCTTTCAGTGCTCTGCCTTGCACAAACCAAACCTGAGTATTTCTGAGCGTTTGGCTGTGCCTTAGTGTTCTCTCCTTTCTTCTGCTGCAGCTTTTTCTCTGTTTTTTTCTATCCCTCCTCTGCAACTACTTTCTCATTTCCCCTGTCCATAGCTTCAATCTCATGGTGATGCCTATTTCATTTCCACCCCCTCCCCATGTGCTGTAAGAGTATCTGCTTTATTTAGCTTTTCCTGCTGCTTCTCTTTGATCACCTTCAAGAAGGCAATAATTACTTCTAGGCTTTCTGGGCCCTGGATGTTGTACATGCCTTGATCTCTAACTTCTGCCCTTTCGTTTGCAGTAACTCATTCTTAGCTGAGTTGCAGACGCTCGTTGGCAGTCACTAGTTTACCCAGAGCTCCCAGATCATGCTGGCGAAGCAGGCAGCTTAGGCAAACCTAAAATCAGCCAGGAACTCAAAACCACATCTCTGCTGTGTATTTAACCCTTTAAAATGCATGACTGTACTCCATTATAGCCTTCATCATGGTGACTCCTAGCTGGGTCCCAGGTAAAGCACCTGAAGTCCCAGCAGGAGTTTGAAATATGTGCTCCTGAGGTCTAAGCCCCGTGGATGCCAAAGTCTATCCTGAAATTTTTCAGTGTTGTTAGTGTGTAATTCTTCTGATAGCCTCTGTATAAATATATTTTCCCCTTGCTGAGTAGGGAGAAATCTACCAGCAATGTGAACAAAGTAGTGGTTGCTACAATGACAGTGGTAAAATCTCCTCCTGGTGAAGTCAGTTGGCACAATCAGGGTCACAAAATCACAACCTTTAAAATCATCCCAAGAATGGATACATTCTGTACCGCTTTCTGTCCTCGTTATGATCTCTGTCACAAGAACAAGTTATCCCTGAATCTCAGTGTCTGAGATGCTGTCTTCTCATTTTCATCAAATAATCCCTGTTCTTGTGACAAAAGACTGTAAGTAACAGGAACAAAAATGGCCCCAAATGAAGCTATTCTCATGACAAAGACTGTAATGAGAACAGAAAATGGCACAAAATCAATTCATTCTCATGACAACCTTAAGATTGTAATGAGGACAAGAAAAACAGTCTGAAATTTATCAATTCTTGTGACAACCCTGAGACAGTAATGAAAGCAGCAAATGGTATGAAATTGGTCCACTCTCGTGATAGACACTGAAACAAAACCAGAAAATAGCAACACGTTTATCCATCCTTTTGACAACCCTGTGCGTGGAACAAGAACAGAAAAGGTTAGGAAAATTAACCCATTCCTGTCACAAGCAATCTGATAAGTGTAATAACCAATTGTCCTTTCCAAATGGCATAATTCAGCCATTTGAGCACTGGCTTCATACTAAACTGGAGGAGTAATTAAGTTTCAGAATATCTTTACACATAGGTCACATTTGGTTTAGGTATAAAGTAGCAGGAACTTCTGGTAAATGAAGAAGTCATGCAAAGTAGGTCCACATCCGCCAGTTAGAGAAGCTCTGCCTCTCCAGGGTGACTACTGCCAGAGCTGGTTTATTAATTTATTTTCTTTGTGTGATTCGTGGCATCTACAGACTTCTATTAGTGATGGAGTCCTTTTCGAGTCTCTGCTTCTGTGAGCCTGTGAGGCAATCTGCCATCCAGTGCCATCCCTCTGCAATCGCAGATGAGCTGTTGACATGCAAATGACATGTGGATGACACCACACTTATGTTTTTGCTTGTATAAAACATCAGCAGAGGCAAGTGTGCATGGATCCAGATTCCTCCTAAGTTTCTTTGAAGGTAGGCCTGATCGCACATGAGAAAATGGGAGAGGGCAGAGGACAATAAGGTCAGGGATGTGGCTGATGACTTAAGGAATATGGGCATTAGTGGGTAAGAGGCAATCTGGCTAAAGGAACTGGGTATCAGAAAATTATCAGCAGTCAGAAAAAAAGGAAAGAAGGAAGGCAGCATTAACGAACAATTGAAAAGCAGAAGGGTAGAGGCAGATGGGAACAGGCAAAAGCTACCACTGGGATGAACTCAAATATAAAAGCAGGTATATGTGTGAAATGGAGGAGAAAGCAGTGGGTAAGGAAAGAGAAGTGAGTAGCCTGTGGATTGCCAGCTCATGCAAACAGAAGGAAAAAGGCTGAGCAGGAGACTGATGCACTCAACTGACAATGGCCACCACAGGGAAAGAAGCAATGAGCAGCCCTGTATTTTCTGGACTGCAAGCTAAAAAGCAATTCCTCACTGAATACAAGAAATCTGTTTTTGTGGAGGGGAGGAAGAGAGGAAAAAAAGACCTCTCTCTCTCTCTCTTTTCCCAGCCACTCCAGGTTTCTTTTCTACCTGTAGTTAACTGTGAGTGCAAATGATACCATTAAATTATCTAGCTATCTGACTGCACCCACAAGTCAGTGCCTGGAAGGCTAAATCCTATCATTTGCACCCAGGGTTAATGCACTGAAGCAAATTGTGGGTGCCGAGTAGAATTGGAGGCTGAGCTGAGGCCAACATAAAAATATATCCCAAGCGTTTAGCTGGCACTCTCCCGCCACTTGGATGACATCTGACCTTTACTTCTGTGCACGCGTGTTTTTGAACTGCCCAAGCAGAGAGGAAATAATTTTGCAGTCTCCTGATATGAAAGTCAGTATTTCCCTGAGTGGACTGCCTGTCCTCTGAAAAAGTGTAAATGCTTAACCTCAGTCGAGTAGGCTCAAAGGGCAACACGCTGCATTGCTGGAGGAGGAACAGAGAGGGAGAAAGTGTCAGCACGTACATATGGGAACTATTCTCTGGCTTCCTCCTGGGCTTTTGCTACCTTTTGTATTCACTCTTCAGATTTACAGTCTATTGGCACCTGCCCACACTATGTGAAGAGCTCCCCACAACATGCAAAGGCATGGATTTCATTATGCTTCATTTTAAAATAAAAAACAAATTTCCACATAAAAAGAGGTCTATCTCTTTAAAAAAAATCCTAAAAAGAAATCAGTTGTGAGAGTCACTGTTGCCCCAGTGCCAGCTTTATGCCTTCGACTAATGCGTTTCTCCAGGAACAGTCTTTAAATGAGAAGTTACGGCTGCTTTTCTGATTGAAACAAACTAGTGTTGATTGCTGATCAGCCATCTGTAAAGGAGGGCATCTCAGGAAGGATATGAGCTAATGAAAAAATGGACCTGATTTGAAAGTGTGATGTGCTTCATGCCACAGGCCAGTCTGAGTGGCATGAGATTATATCAGTGCAAGTGAGAGGTAGATTGAGAATAAGTAACTTCTGTCTTAAAGATTAAATGGCAAATTTGCTATTAAATGTGAAAGACATAAAATGGAATTAACGCTTTGAGGGTGTTAGCTGTGGTTATATACACTCTGCAAATGGCACTTCCATCCTGTAAGTTGCATTGTCAAACCGCACACTCTTCTCATTGCAGCTCAATTAATACTCATTCAGAAGTATCAATTAAAGAAATGAGAAATGAAGCGTTGACCCTTAACAGCCACCCACACATCACCCACTTCACAAGCACATTTCGTGTGGCATTATTTCTCCAAATGACCTTTGTAACTGGTAAAATATTATTGATGAAATCATTAAGTTTCTTGGTAACCAATTGATAATTTTCATCCGGGTTGTTTGGCGCTGATAACATTACCCTTGCTGTAACTAAGAGACAAACGCTGTCATGGAAGTGCATGTGGCTTGCTGGGCATTCTGGCATTTTATGCCCTGATTTTTGAAAAATCTTCAGTGTACAGTAAAATTAGCAGACCTATCAAATGAAAAAAAGAAGTGTTTAAGTTGCAAAGGTAGCTGTCGCAGCATTATTGTGTGAGGTACATTACACTGTGCTTGGTTATGTTTTGTCTCATCATTACATTGCATCTAGCTGTATGCTTTTGCTTTGTGACACGATACAAAGAGACACGAGCAAAGACCAACTTGGAATGCTAGATTTAGATCCAAACTGGGATGTTGAACTGAACAGCCAAAGTTTGGAAAGGGTTGGATTTACATTTTTTTTTGCTTGGGACCGAGCCCAAATACAGACTTGGCTATGATATCTCGTTAATTTTGAAGCACCTCAAAATCTAAAGATATCCAAATTCAAAGTTTTGGGGTCAAACGCACCTCTAAACATGAGCACTGAAATACAGCTGTACTAAAAAGTTGAGTGGGGAATTTGATTGTATTTTTGAGTTCTTTTTCTACCTCTAATTTCTTTTCGCTACTTTTGTCAGCTGATGAAACCTTTCCCTGAAATTCCAGCTCATTCAAATCCCTGGGATTTCTGTGGATGGAAATTATTTTTCCTGTACAACTCCCTTGCATAGCTAGATCTTCAGTCATTTAATTTTTCTTTAATTTCCTTGAATGCTTTTGATTGTGTGGGCGTTGCTGTACATGCCAGTATGCTTTGTGTCAGTTCTTTTCACTGCTTTGCCATTTATACTTCATACCAAATCCTTTCATTGTAGTGCAACATTAAATATTTTCCTGTAGATCTTAAACTCATCAACCACTTTTTTTTTTTTTTTTTAATTTAGTACACATCAAATGAAAAGACTCTAATCCCAATCTTGTCCTACCTCAACAAGAAGTAATGTGACCTTTGCACTGTTGTGCTCACAGGCAATCAGTTTTGCTAGAAGACAGGTTTGCTAAGTCTTCAGTCAAGTTTAAAGTAAAAGGCCAATGCATGTATGCTGCATTTTATTATTATTATGCACAACACTGCAAAGACAGACTGCCATAGTTTTCAAACAATAATGTTTACAAGTCAAGATTGTCAAAGCTGCTTAAGAGGTATCCCATTGCCGTGAAGCTAAGTGAGGCTGTTTTGAGATTCTCAGTGATAGTGTTTACCCTAGGGAGTGTATGAGAAAAACCTTATGCATGTAGTACATGCTTTCCAATGCAGATGCCTTGGTGAGGGGCTCTGCATAGAGGCAGGCAGATGAAAACGGAAAGGCTGAATAGTATCTTGTTGAAAGAAAACATACATGGTGATAGGCTGGATTTTCAAACCCTGCTTATTTTGATAATGCTTTGTTTTTTCAGTTCAACCCAGCTGAAATGGTGGACTATAGATCACAAAGATACTGATGGCTGAAGTTAAGGTTGCTAAACATGGTCTATAGAAAGACTCTCCTGTCAGTGGTTTGGACCTCAACAAACCTAAATTGTTTATGTGGTGATTTCCATGCTGAGAAATGGCTTTGTTCAATCATGGGTGTAGAGAGGGACAGAAAATTAAAAGAAACTATCAAAGTTGGAATTGGGCAAAGCATACAAACAAGCCCAAGAACAATGCCACATTTCACTGTGGCTGAGAACTCAAAAGAAGAATGTCAGAAATTGCCAGCACTGTGTCCCCAAACTTAATCATCACTATGGTTCCTCATCTGCATAGCAGTGTCTCTATGACGGCATTACTTCGCATTTTAGGACCCATGTCTGTTTCACTGCAAAGTACATCCTGTGCTGTGGTGATGTGTCTGAGCAATGTGGTGGCTGTAGGCGGACATCCTCCTTGCTTATGTATTGTGGAAAATGAAAAGATGTTTCATGCCTGGGACAAGGAAAGCAGGGAAAGAAGAGGGTTGTCATCAGAGCTCTATCAAAGGTGGGTGTCATGCAGAGTAACTCGATTCTACCCCGGCTTCATGTCCAGAGTTTTCATCTGATGACAGGCAAATTGCTTCAGAAAAGGTCTTCTACAGGGAGCCTGATTTTCTGGCATCAGAGCTCTAATTGTTAGACCTGCAGACTTCCTACAGCCATGCATGATGAGGTCAAGATGACCTCTGCTCTGAAGAGAGAAAGTACCATGAATGTGCAAAATACTCCAAAAATCAGAGTGTAAGATTTTGAATTCAGAATCCCAAATTAAATGGCACATTTGTGAACATTTATACTGAACTGGGTCTCCGTTTTTATGCATGTAAACCAGACAGTGATTTCGCATTTCTTCATAGTAGTATTATGAAGGTAAATTCTCAATGATGGCAAAAAACCTAAACAACTGTTACGACACCACCACAAGTAGGAGGGGAGAGGAAAACAACAATTTTGTATCCAGTACAGAACTGGACTGTGTGTGAAGCCACACATTGGATGATGAATATCCCAGTTTCATGAGCCCTGTTCTTCTTTACAGACAAGGAAGTTATTGAAGAAAAATAGGACACAATCATGTAATTAAGGACTGTACCATGGCACACAGGTAGAAAGAGGCCACATAAAAGGTTTGTTACTGACCCTAATTCTGATTTCTTATCTTTTTCTCATTTTCTGGTCAAACTTTGCATCTTTTGATGTATTCTTTTATTAAAAAAAATACATTATTATAGATACTTCAAAATATACTTAGGTACTCACACCTAATATATAATTAGATTTTTATTTACATATGAATTTGTTTTGTAGGTGCTGAAGGGAAACTTTTCCATCTGGTGGGAAGAACGACCTGTTGGGTTTAACATCTTACATACTTACACTGTATAAAATGACTCAAGAGCAAAATTTAGAGGTACTCATCAGTAGAAAATGGCATCTGTAGAAGATAGAAAATGAAAAAAAAATTCTTTGTTCATTTAAAAAAAATCTTTCTAACCCATAGTTTTTTGTTCCTGGAGGTACTATTGTGGGGCTCTGCATAACTGCTGGTATTGACTATTACTGGGAGGAAGCAGGGAAACGTAGGCTGATAGATGGATGTAGCTGTATTACAGACATTTTCCATAGTCACCCCTCTGAGGATGAAAGCATAAAAGAATGTGAAGGTGAAACTTCAAATGTGTATGGATGTTCCTTTTATCCAGGAAAGGACAACTAACGAAGCAGTTGGAGCACAGTATTTTCTTTGCGGGAGCTCCATCAGGCTTATAATGACACATCTTGGAATAGGAGAGTCACAGTGGTCTCCCTTGCTTAACCGTCTTCATCACTTACCATTTGTAAAATAGAAGTCTTTCTGATCCTGTGTCGGTGTGCGTGACTCACCCTCGGTGACTCACAGAGAGCAGGCACTCTTTAAAGCAGCTTCGGCTTGTACTCCAGCCCCTGTACACCACAGAGTTGAAATGAAGCACCAAGCTGCATGCTCCTCTCCGGCCCGTACCTCACTCCCCACCCTCGGGTTTACGGCCAGAGCTGAGCTGCAAGTGTCTGTCCTGGCAGACCAGGAATTTAAGAATTATTCAGTAATGTTAATGGATGGGCAGATTGCTCCAAGCCCGTCTCTCTCTGCTTTTGGGTTCCTTCCAAACATGAACCACAAAGGGAACACTTCCAGCATAAATACTGGGTTTATTTGCCTCGTGGCAGGGGATAGCACTCCTGTGAGACCTTGGAAGAAGTTTTAGGAGATGCTGAAAAAATTGATTATTGAGGCTGCCCAATTTACGAATCAAAATGAGTTTTGCTGTACCCAGGCTTACACAGTCTGTGGAGGAGACACCTGCCTCTGACATCTTCCATCCTTCACAAAAGTGCTGGAGTATAACCATTTGCAGAACAAAGGGTCATGAGTGAATGGATCAGTTTAGGGAATACACAAGCCAAATTGTCTCACTGGTGGAGTATCTGAAATTTGGACTGATTGCCACAGGCAGGAAAAGCAAGATCTGCAGGTAGGTGCAGGGAGAAGACACACAAATTTAGCAACGAGGGATTTAGTCGATCTATGTTAGGGCTGAATTCTTTAGGTTTACCATATTGAGAAAGGGCTGTCCTCACATTTTACCCACATTGTATTACTAGGCTTGGTGGATGGGTATGCTGGTGGAAAATAGGATGGATATCCCACTATCTGGAATTTCTTCCTAACTGTCATGTCAAATGCTTCGTGAGACATACACAGTTAAATGCCTGAAACTACTGGACTAATAGGAGAATCTATTCCAAACCCTTTTGGAACTCCTGGCCTCTGTCTGAAATACCAGTAATTTGTATGTCACTGACTGTTGAAGAAAGCTCTTCCTTTCTGATTTATATTAATACACAAGTATTTTGCACCTAGATAAACCCACTGGCACTCCTCCAGTTATAAAGGTCTGTTGGCCAAAGAGGGTGTAAGAATGGGCTGAGAATAAAAGAAAAAAAGAAAAAGGAAAATAGGTAAAATAATTGCTGGTATAAAACTTTGGATTCTCTTTGTTGCTTTTGCACTCCTGTTCCTTCCCCATGAATATTGTAATGAATGAATTGACTCATAAGAGTGCTTGTGGAAACAGCATTTTTAAATGGAAAATGGGTATATCTGCAGAGAGTACATATAAAACTTGTAAATGGGAGTACCCTGCCCAGCAAAGCACTTCTCAACCAACCTGGAAGCAGAAACAAGGCCATGTGATTTGTTTGTTTAGACAAAACTAGCCCAGGCAGCTACAAACTGGTGGTAAAGGAGCTGCAGAATAAGAAATATTAGTATAAATTATTCATTGTGGATCATTTCGAATAATGAGCAAATCTCAGAAAATAATGACCCGTTCACACACAATTCGCATGGAGAAAAAAGCGGCTAAAATTGATAAAATTCTTTGTTACAAATTATTTGCTCTGCACTGGGTGTTGGCATAACAGACTCTGAAGCCTGACAGTGCTGGAATAATTAAAATATTAAAATGGCTCCATTTTAATCTTTGATCACATATCTAGATCGTGTTGCAGAAATGTCATGTTTACTCATGACTCATAATGAAGAAATGTAGAAATGTCATTATTAGAAGCCCTGTTTTTACTGCATCACGTATCAAAATTCGCAGGCAAACCATTACATTTCCTTTTTCACTTTGCAAGCACTTGTTTCCTGGAGGAGCTGAGGCCCACATTTTGAAAACCAGAGGACCTCCTTATACAGGAAATCTGAGCCACCAGATGGCTTTCCCTTTCCTGCCACCCACCACCCAATATTTGGGATGACTCCAAATTTGCTGCCAGATTCCTACTTCTCCCCTCTTGCTCTAGAAGGCTGGCTCCCAATTTTATTGCACCCAGAGACTATTTATGATCAGTTTTGTAGCATATATTGAGAAAGAAATGGTGAAAAACTCACTGCATCATACTACTCTTCTGTTGGTAAAGAGAAAAAATTCCTTCTTCAGCTCAGTTTGAGTGCATTGAGGAATGACATCAAGTGCAGGCCTTTCAATACAAGTGGAACCGAGGACCTGTTGCAATTAATGGCGATCCCGGCACTGATAGCGGTGGCATCACTTTCCATCTGGAGCAGTATGGCTGAGATCAGCATAGTGATGAGGTCAGGATGAAGCAGGCCATGACCATTTGCCTCAGTCCCCAGAAGAGCAGACCCTATGGAAAAGAAATTACCCACTCTCCTGAAAGTCTTGCTAGTCCACAAGGTTTCTTTTGATATTCCACTGGTCTAGTGGAGTTGAAAGAGAAAAGACACTGTCCAGGAGCGAAAAGACTTAAATGAAATCATGATAACAGGAACAAAGAGGAGACAAAACCGAATAAGTAACTAAAATTAGGTGTGCTCAGGAGAAAAGAAGCAGCAGGTATTTGCATACCAGCACATCTGTTTGGAAAATGCTCCTTCAAATCCAGATTAAATACACAATTTTGAAGCCTGACCTTTCTGAGTAATTAAAGATTTCTACTGCATGTCTTTCAGAGATAAGCTAAAACAGACAAATGAAAAAAATCTTCAGTTTCAGATAAAGGATAATATGCAATTTTTCCTTGTGTTTGCAGTTTCACAACTGGAATTTTTGCACAAAGTGCCTCACAGTTTGGGACTGTTTGCAGTGGCAAACTAAAAAGCTGGAGTGTGGAAGAGAAAAACCCTGCTCCTGTAAGGACATAGCTGAGGGCATCTGATGGAAATACCTGGAAGTAGAGGACTTTACTCATTGCAGAGAGAATAGGGAAGCACAAGCTCAGTCACTCTGCTGTCACAGGTTTTTTTGGTTTTGGATTTTTCTAATGAAGTTTCCCAAGGGGTCACCCAATGAAGAAGCACATTTTTGATGAACCGTCACATTTTTCATTAGGGATCTAAAATGAAGCCATGAAACCAAGTCTTGGAAAGTTTTTAACTAGCCAGGGATACCAGTAATTGTGAGCCTTGGAAAGAAGAGAAACTGCCTAATCAGCTTGCTACTGTTTAATCCCCAATTGGCTGAATTTTGCTTTATTTTCTGTCTTGGTGGTCACTAACCCTATGTATCTATCAGCCCCAGGGTTTTCTTAGCTTCTTCTCTTTCTGACTTCCCCAAAGTACGAAAAAGCATCCTTCTGTTCTGTACATATAAGCTGAAGCAATCACAACAACAAAACAAATAGTAATTTTAGATTTGCGACAAGTTTTTTAAAAAAATTTTGGCTTCCTGTGTTTGTGAGGATTTTGTGTGATAATGATCCTCGATAATGTGAAAGCAGTCATTAGTATTAATGATTAATGTTCTTTAATTGCTAAGGAAGGTAAAATTATATTAACTGGAAAATGACTGTTGAGCTCCTAATATTGTCCTTGTATCTCCACTCGGTTCTTGAGGTAGACTTAGATATGTTATTATTATTATTTACAGGAACCCTGGCTAGCACACCATATGACAGTGAAAAGTTCCCATTTCTATTATAGTTGGCAAAAGGCCATTATTTCTTATGATAATAATTCACATAAGTGCCCTGGCTGAAAAGTGAAATTTTTTGGCCTTTTATAAAGCTGGCAAAACATCAAGTTTTGCTACTTTTGCTTTCTGCAAGAAATTGTCCTCTCAGCTCCACTCAATGATAATTTGTGGCTTCTTACCAGAAAGCTAGATCTGTGTCACTTGTACAAAGGTCAGTGAATTCCAGCTCTACAACATCTCCAGGAATACAAATCTGGCAGAGGAGAAGATATTATGCCAGATCCTATTCTATTAGAGTTCATTACTGCATTTTATTCAAGGAGTGATGTGATGCAAACAGTTAAACTAGTTTTCGTAGGCTCACTTTTCTTTATTGCTCTTTTCCTTGGTTTAAAGCAATCAGTGACCCATCAGTTGCAGGATGTATGCAGCATGCCAACACACCTGATACTTTGTTGGTATACTTGATGCAGTGTAGAGAAATGTATTGTAGTAATCTTTGCCTGTTTGCTGCATAAGAGGAAAGCTGTCCCTGTGTCTACTCTTCTGGAGATGCAGAAAGGGGAGGGGGGGGGGGTGCGCGGGGGGGCGATGCTGAACATGTTTTTCAGACAAAATGTAGTAAAAAGCTTTTAACAGCCTCTGATTCTGATTAAGTGACATATTTACTATTAGGCTTTCATTACTATTAGAGGAGCTTTTTGAAGCGACTGTAGCTGGTTTCATGAACACATCGATTCTCTGCTACTACTGACCCTTTCTGGTAACACTTTAGTTTAAATGTCCATTATTGTTTACATTAACAAATGTTTAATTACAATGGGATTCCTGGGGAAGTGCATAAGACAAGTCATATGAACACCAAATGAGTGCATTAATGATCGGTGTTATCACAGTGAATACCAAATGATTTCATAATGACTGAAGAGGTAATATATAATGGAAAGAATTGCTCTCTATTTGATACACTCACCAGAGAACTAGGACTCATTCTTGGACATCATTCAGAAAGTGCTACATATCTCAGAGGCCTTTCTTCCAGTCCTGCAAGGAGCTTGCACCGAAACTCAGTCCACACCCTTGCAGAGCAAGACGTGTTTGAATTTGTTTTTTATTGCTCATTGTTATGAGTTGCTGCTATGGCCCAAAACATCATAGCTCATGCTCAATCCTGTAGAGTATCCATGCTTTGTAACTTAATTTGGGCCACTGTATTTGAGTCAATACTCAACCTAGAGTACAAGAGGAAATACTTTTACTAGAAGGGGCTGAAAAAATGTGTTTCTAGGCCCAGGCCTCTATTAATGCTAGTTCACAAAACCTTTCTGCTCTAGTCTGGGGTGGGTTTTTGTAGGACATTCATCACTGCAGCATCTGAGAACCAGGGCAATAAGCTCATGTGTGACATCTGTCGTGTTTTTTCTCTGCTTTGGGGGACTGTGTCCTCGCCAGCCCACCACAGAATGAGCTCCAGTGCTAGGAAGCAAGACAGATCTTCAGGGAGTTATGTACCAGTTTTAACAGGCAATGAGGGTATATTAAATTTTTTGACAGTTGATGCCCATGTAGAACATGTCCATACAGAACTAAAATTGATATTTTTGTTTTATATGTGGAAGGTTTGTTTACTCCTGGGAAAAGGGAGTTTTCTATTTGACCTGACAAAAGCAGAAGTTCTGAATACTTGTCTCTAACTATCCAAGTAAAACACCAGCTCCTATTCCAGTATATTTGTAAGAATAAATAGACCAGGTGAGAGGACCAATCCACAGCCCTCTGCAGTCATTTAGAGTCTGTTCTTTGGATGAGTCTCTATGTGAAGGACGAAGTGCTGCACAGCATACCGAGGAATTAATTGTTTTAGGAGAAAGGCCAAGCACTAGTAGGCACTGATAAGTGAAGTGGCCTGTAGTGCAGTGGTGAGTGTCTCTGGCACTGAATGTCCTGGTGGCGAAGGCTATACATTTGCCAATTTTGCATTCAAAGAACGAATTGACAAAATAATCTGATGGGTCTTTTCCCTCTTTAATTTCTGTGATTTAAGAGGAGGAGTCTGTGTTTAGTAACCAGTGAGCTCCAGCTCCACAGGAATAAAGACATTAAAAGCAATGTTTCTGATAACTACAAATTACCCCATGACTACTGTAGCGCCTGGGACTTTCTGGTGACCCACCGTGAGAGCTAATGAAGATGCCCTTTTATAAAGCGCAGGATTCCTGGCAGTTATTTTTAATGGGTCATGCTGTGTTAGAAAATCATGCCTGCAAGATTCCCTGGAGTGGCAGTTGGGATGATATTACTTTCAATGAATCACAGCAGCCACCATAAGGGCAGGGCAGTATCTATGTCAGCAGCACCAAGCAATGGCGCAGCATCAAATGAACAGCTCAGCTGGTGACATCTGGCCTCTCTGATCATAACAAATCTGTAGTGTGCAGTACTCTAAAGAGTCCATCCTTCAAGATGATATGGTAAAAAAGTGTCTTTTCCTGTTTGTTTTGGGTGACTATTCAGGCAGGCAGAGATCCTGTTAAAGAGATCCTGTTAAAAAATGTGGGAAGTAATGGATGAAAACTGGGTTCCTACATTCAGCTCTCCTTGGTAAACAATTGCTTTGCACCTTATTGTCGCTGAATTTGGTTGTGAAAGAAAGGCGTTACCTTTGGGAGATGCTCAGAGTAGGAAAAAAGATGCTGCTGTGGGCATGAAGGTCCTAAGAAGCATAGGTAGACACCAAACAGGGTTTTTGCTGACTTTCATCTCTCTCTCTCTCGGCTGGGATTTTGTAAAGAAAAATAAGCAAATGTTGGGCCTTGCTTTCAAAACATGAAATATCATTACTAATTTCCTGCCTCACTGGTCACTTCATTATATCAGGGAACATACCTTTTTTTATCTGTTTGCACCGTGTCTTCCGTGAGAGGGAATTTTCTTGGTGATACTCGGGCATTGCAAAGGCAAGAGGTGGAACAGTCTGTGACAAATAATGAGAATGAAATGCCAGCTTTT
>NW_010141307.1:33467-57160 GCF_000699245.1 Pterocles gutturalis | reverse complement strand
ACACCAAGCGCTCTAAAAAGCCATCTGCTTACTTGAAATGGCTGCAACACGTGGTGCTCTTCCCCAATTCAATATGTGCTGCAGATTCTAGGCACATGGATCCAGTCAAGGACAGAGTGTCTGCTTTAACTTTGGATCTCCTTGCTGTTGTCAGTAGGCATGTCATCCTTAAACTTAGCTCTTGTGTGTGTTAATTATTTCCTTTTCATGTCCAGCTGGCAGAGTGCTTCAGCACCTTAAGTTGCTCAATTTGATCTTTGTGCTCAGGAACAAGGTAATTAAGCAAGCTACAATTTAAGGAAATGTATTTGCCTTGACTTGTTGCAAGTCTTCAGACAGCGCTCCATCCTAAATCATTTGATAAAGATGCTCTGTGCAGTTCCCCACTTGACTGAGAGTTAGTTCAACAGGTCACAGAATTAGTAATTGATTCTCAGTGTGTCTCTGTTGGTTTTATTGCAATAATGAGGACCATCTTTTTTCATCTCTGCTATTACGTTACCAAAACCATCAGCTTCTCAGTTTGGTGTCAGGATGACTTTGACAGGTTGTTAGCAACTATATGATGTACAGAACATCACAGGGATGTCTCAAACTGTGTTGCTGTGTACCTTAGAGAGCCTTAGGTGGTCATGAAATAAGTGAAAGCACTTCCAAGAAAAAGTTATACCAACAATTGCAAATATTCCTACAGTTTTGATGTCCTAATGAAGAAGTTCTTTGTGCCAGTTTGGATTCTTGATCACTAAAGTATGCTATGTTTCACAGGAATGGGTGACATTGCAAGGCGGGTGCACTGGATTTACCACCGATTAAAAACTCCAGGAAAACAAGTTGCCTCATCTCCTAAGGTTTTTTCTGTCTTTTTTTTTTTTTTTTTTTTGATAGGATGCACTTTATAGTTAAGATGTGTGTATCTTGAAAGACTTGTGAGCTTTTCGGACTGAGAACAGCAAACAAATAAAGAGATGAAAGCTAGGAAGGCACTTCCACAGGATTGCTTCTACTCCTTAACTTTCCAATTGGTCTGTAATGCCCCCAAATTTGGGGATTAAGAAAAAAATAAGGAAAAAAAAAGCCACCTGCCTGTCAAGGTAAAACTACCTACACAAAGTTCAGTCTGGGTTTATGTGGCCTGCAGCTTTTGGCTTTGGGTTCTCAAGTTACATTGATGCTTTTGAGCTGTTTCAGGACAAAGCTAAGGTAATGTGGATAACACAATGAAGAGAAGTCTAAACAACTGCTGGAGGAACATTGCTGAGAGGTTTGGTTTGCAAAAACAACAAAAAGTAAACCACTATAATTTGAAAACAATGAAGTACAATACCTGTGTCTTTATACACTAAAACAGTTCTTGTGTACTTGGCTACTAATGAAACGGATTCGACAATGTAGTACTTTTATAGTCCATTTTATGACTAGGTAATTATATATTTTAGCTAGTCCAAATTAATTGCCATTTTATTGTTCTTTGGTTTCAAGGAAAAAAAGGTATTTACTAGCACGCTGAGGAAGGTTCCAACAAAAACGCAAACCTTTTATTGTCAAGGGGAATTATGTAGAATAAAACTTTTCCTTCCTACAGGAAAGTTTTAACTACTTTCTAGGGATATTTCACTCTCAAAGCCACTCTAGGCTTTGCTGCCACACACTATAGATACTTTGGAGAACAAGTGATTAGCTCAGCTGTGCTCCCCACACCCCCCTCAGAGGCAAAGGATGTTGGTGATGCTCTTAAGGTCTCACACAGGCAGCAGTAGATGCAGTTGGATATTAACAGACTGACAACAAGCCTCAGGTGTAGATGTGGGTCCAAAATTCAGCAACACACATATTGAGTGTTGGAGTCAATGAGAATTACATGCTGTATAATTAAGCATGTACGCATGTGTTGAACTTTCAAGCTGGATCAAGTCCCAAAGCCATGAAAGGTGAAAATTTTTTACTGAAAAGTACTACTGAATGTTTAGCCTCTACATGAAACTCAGCTATGTGTGACCTGAGGGGAGTGGAGCACCAGTATTTTACCTACCTATCAGTGGCAGGAGTCTTTTTTTCCCAGGAAGCTGGCGTAGAAGCAGACTCAAACCATTTTACACCCAGTCTAGTATTATAACAAATAAACTGAATGAGACAGAAATTAAAGAAACAGCAGATTATCTGCTGTCAGTGGAGATTCAAATGGAAGGAAAAAAAAGAACCACATCAAGTATTTCAGGATCATAGATACCTAAATAGGAAAACCATTATTGTGTCTTCTGGGCCATTTTCCTGCCAGTGAGGGACTATTCTCCCAAATGACTCTTCTACATTGTTTTGCGACCTACGTGTACCATGTACACTGCTTTTACTGCTTTTCTTGAGAGATTAAGTTGCAACATAACTTTTTCTTTTTTTCCACCCAAGTGTAAATATCATTAATTTTCTAAACATTATGGAAGCATTGAAAGCTAGTGAGAAGCTATGGAGCTTGCAAAGGAGAAAGAAAGCCCACCTGTGGTGTCAGGAAGGAGCCACATGCACTCCACATCCATGCTCACCAGAGCAACTTGGGTGCTGGCAATGCAGCACCACATTGTCATTGCTCTTGTAAGTACAACCCCATTTTATGATGCTTTGCTCTCTGTGATACTGTCTTACATGAAAAGACTCAGTAAGAGCAACACAGCATTCAGAATACCTCCCAGTTTACTTCAAATAATTTATCTAAAATCTGACGTGGTTTTAAAGTTTTTCTCCTGGCCCATTTCTCTTAAATCTGAAGGTAGGCTTTGGTAGGGAATTTATAATTTCCTTATCTTTCTTATCCACCTCCCTGTTACTCTGTTGACCATGGTAGCATTCAATTTCTATACACTTTTTCCTTATTAAAGAGAAAAACAATGATATGACTACCTTCGGCATTATTCATACAGGACTGGAAATACAGTATTTAAATGATCGTGATATTTCTGATTTGCAGCTGCATGCAGAGGGAAAAAAAAGGAGACTATTTTAAGCTACTGAAACAGTCACTCTTGGTGTTTCAGCTCACCATTATTCTCTCTCCCTCTGCAAAGTCTAGTCAGCCACCATCCCAAGAAAGGCAGTGCCAGCTTCAGGAAGAGCTGTTCTCTGTTAAGTCTTCAGATCTTGAAGGGCGGTGGAAAACTTCACATTCTCCCAGCAGGAGAGCAGGGACTCAGTGTAGGTGTAAATCTCTGGCAGCTGATTGTTGGAGCCCACAAGCTGTACCTTGTAAATAATTCACTTAGGCACAGAAAAATCTGCATATGAGGATGAAATGTCATTTATAACTCATAGGATATTGACTTGGCTGAGAACAAGTTTCCAGCCCCTTCAACTCATTAAGTACCACTAAGGAAGAAGGAATACAGATGATAAAAAATACACTCTGCTTTTGGCTTGTAAATAACAGACAATAGTTAACAATAACCAAGATGAAAATTAAATTCTCTAGGAGAGAAGGAAGGGGACATAGTGTTTCTCAAATCAGTCAGCTCAGTATAAATTGTACAGTTTCTTTGTTATTAACTCTGTCAGAACCTCATCCTTCTCATTATTAGTGGGGCTGGGCTTATAAGGAGGCATTTGTCTGGAGGTGAGGTGCTGGAAGTGTTTCTCTTCATGCATTTTTGTGACTTGGAATGGTTTGCAGAGATAAAAGACAATGCACTCAACCAGAGCACCCCTAACTAAAATTCTGTGCTATCAGAGACAAGATATTTTCATAACTGATCTAATCTCTTGCTTTATTACATTATTATAATCCTAAAAATCTGTCTGTAATATTCTGTTTTCCAGATGTATATAATTTTGCCAGACTTAAGTCATTTACCTGAAGTGTTTCACACCACCCCATGCTGAAAGCTGTTGGAAAACTCTTCACCAAAATTTTCAGGTGAATCAGTGGGTTTATGGAACAGAAGTAGGGAAAAGGTATTGTGCTGTCTGTGTTAAAAAGTCTGGGGAAACTGAAGGGGAAGATGAATGGATGGTTGAAGGGATGCAGGAAAGGAAATTGAGACTTGGAACTGAAGTAGAGTGTAGACCTGGTATTACTCACGATATCTAAATTAAGAATGCTTGTTATCAGAGTGTTTGTTCCAAGTGGAACAGTGCCTTCAAAATCCAGGGTATTAGTGTCTCTTACTTGTGCACACTACACTATCTGAGTTCTGCTTGTACAATTAATATGGTGGGTTTTAATCCCCACTTTTCCCCTAATTACCCTTTGTCCTCATGCCATGCTCATTGAAAATGGAAGCAAAGGTATTAATTAAGTTTGGGGACATTTGTAGGTTACCTTTAATCTCTCCTGTATTCCCCCTCTATAGCAGCTCCATTTCTTCATTCAGTGTTCTCTTTTTATTTAGACAGCTGAGGAAATGGCTGCTATTTGTTTTAATCCCCTTTGCAAGGTTTAATTCAGCTTAATTTTCTAGAAAACTTTCCTTTTGGGGGGGGATTCTCACTTTGTCCCTATATTTCCTGGCTGAGGAAATAGCTTTCTTTACTGTTCAGACCCTTTTCTTGTTCTGTGAGTCCCAGCTTCATTCTAAATAACATAGTTTGAGGTGGTTGCTCATTCAATTAAGTCTGGAGCCTCTCCTTGCAATCTCTTTCTTTAGCTTTGCAGTCTGTGTGCTCTGCTATTCAGGTGACTTCCTTAAGTAGCTTCATTAATCTCTGAGCACTCGCATTTTCCTACTGAAGATATCTGACAGATAACTCACTTCGAGTGTCTTTCCTAATGAAAACATCCTTGATCTGACAATGCTCTTGGTGCTTAAGATAGGCAGTAGATTCTTCACTTTCCTTTCCAGCCCCCAACCTACCCTACACTCCCTGGCACGCAGTTTACTCTTCCAGTTTCTGGATCACCTCTGGAGAGAGGCGTCCTGATTACCCGTTACAGTCAGGCAGACCTGCTTTGTCATGTGAACCTCAGCTCTCTCCCTTCTCCCTGAGTGCAATTCTTCTCTCCTAACTTATTCTTAGTGTTTACTGCATGTTATGTCTGCTCCTTTTCTTACACTGGTTCCCAGCTCTCTTCTCTTATTTTATGGGACAAAATTTTGTGCTTTCTTCCCCGGTGTCTCATCTTTTTTTGCCTGTTTGGAACTTGTCTTTCATGAATCCTCTCAGGCAAAACTTCTTGCACCGATAGCTCCTTGTGGTGCACAAACAGTCGATGTCTACACACAACGTGCTGTTTCTGCACCCGGCTGTTTTTACCCTCCTCCTGCATTGCCAAAGTCATTGTTACAGTTGAGCTTCTCTTTTTAGAGAAGAGATAATCCAACCTGCTCCAACCACTGTCTCCCATGAAAAATCCCTTCTTTTGTGGTCCCTAGCTCCCCAGCTCCTCAGCCAAATGGCTGCCTCTTTTAAAACCTTGGGTCTTGGGCAGACTGGATTGATTGTTGCTCATATGTCATGGGGAGAGCGGTGTCTGTCAACAGGCAAACTGTTAACTGCAAAAGCTTGCTCTGGTTATGAGTTGTTTGAGTAGCTGCCCACAGGCACAAACAAGGTGAGATGTCCAGCTCTTATTGATGCCACCAATGAAAAGGAAATGAAGATGGAAGTTAGCAGGATCAGGATCACATCCACACGAACAGCCACAGCTGTTCACTCTTTCAGTCCTTTTATGACTAAAGGTCCCAAGCAGGGAGGAGACATACTATATTGTACTGAAAGACTGGACAGGTTGATCCCTGATTTAGAGGGTGGGAAATACATGACAGGTGAGTAAACAAAAAAATGGGCCAAGGTGGGAAGGAAGGAATCTGGGTTTTCATCAGATGGCAACCCTACTGGCACCAGGAGTCACAGGGAGGTGCTGTCTGATAGCAGAGCCAGACAGCAGCAATTTGTAGATGTGGTAACAAAAGGAGGAAAAAAAAAAAAAAAAGACAACCTCCAAACGCCACAACTCTTTATTGGAAACAGAGAAAGAAGTAAGTAAGTAAGTAAATAAATAAAGACCACCTTCCATTTTTCCCATATCAAAGTACCAAGAAGAAAAACGCTCAGATTAAGGCTTATTAGGAGAGCAAGAAGAGGAATGTCTTAGCAATAACTAAGGGGGGCCAAGAGAAGAAGAAAAGCATATGAAGTATATTAAGAAAACAAAAAATACTGGAGAGAAAGTAGACTCATTAATAAATGAGGAGGAAGATTAAATCAATGATGGCTCTAACATGGGTAAACTACTGAAATGCTTTATAAAAATCTGTAAAACAAGAAAAATAAGGGAAGGAGAAATGGATAATTAAGAAGAAATGACAACTTTGTCAAAGCTATTGATGAAAAACAGGTAAGAGAATACTTAAAACATCTGAATATATATACAGATCAGCAGGTGTGCATGCATTTCAGAGTGTTAAGGGAATTAACTAATGAACTTACAGAAACACTGGCAATTACTTACAGAAAGCTACACAGTGTGATGGGAAAGTACCAGACAGATGGGGGGGAGCAAATGAAATATGGCACTCCTAAAACGTAGAAAGTAAAAAAAAAAAAACAAAAAAAAAACCCCAAACAATCCAGGCTCTAAGCATCCCGTGTTCCAATTTCTATCTCTGATAAAGTAATAGCATGTATGTTAAGATCAAAATTGAACCGTAAGTACAATTAACAGCAAGAGTTTCTACAGAACAAGTCATGACAGACAAACCTTATTACTTTTTCAGATCAAGTTAAAAAAGTGGGCAAAAGAAGTAAAGGGAAGGCGGTACATCTGGACCCTCCTGAAGCATGTAGTTTCAGGGCCTCCTGAAATCTTACCTGAAGTATGAATTAACATTTGTGTGAGTATCAGCATTGTCACCTAAACCAAGAGTGAACTGAAGGACCATAAAACAAGGAAAATGATAAATTGAGGCGTTGAAGTTTTGGAGGCTGCCTCCAGTGGTGCTACACAGGGATGTGAGCTAGGTCTAGTTTTATTTAACATTTTTTATAATGATGTGGGAAAGGGTGGAGCAGGATGAGGTAGAGAGAAGGAGCTTGGTTTTCTACATGGTCTGCACAAAAGCAAAGTTGATAAGTGATAACAGTAAATAATAAAGTAACGATAAGCCCTGTAAATGACACACTGGGTGGTGGTATGTAGGTGAGTTGAGATAAAACAGCAAAACTTTTTGCAACTGTTCAGGTCAGGGGCTACTGCATTTCAGCTTTGATGTAGAACACGTCTGAATAATATAAAGTATTATTCAAAAAAGCAAAACGTGAAGTTATTTCAAAAGTAAAAAATGAAAATGCTTCACTATGAAGATGTCAAATCATGGTGCTTTCTTATGGAAAAAAGAGATGAAGCCAATGCCATTTGGTTTCCTCAAGAGTCCCTCTGACAAGCTCCTGCAGCACTTTCCTTGTATATAGCACCGTTGAGGCTGCATCAAAAGTACCGTGTACAGTTTGGGACATGTCAATCTCAGAATGCTGTCAAGAAATTGGAGAGAGTCCAGAGAAGAGTAATCCAAATGATTAAGAGTCTCAGGGGATTCATTTATAAAGAAGATTAAGTGAATTATATTTTGATTAGGAGTACACTTTAATGGTGTATAAGTAACAGAAAGACATAAACACCAAGTAGGGAACAGGATGATTTAGGATGGCCCCAGAGGTTTTGATAGGATGAAGATTAAAAGAGAATTTAGACAGGATATCAAAAAAACATTCCTTAGCTGTGAGAGATTTTTGATTATTCTTTTCCCCTCTTTGATTACAGAACTGGGTTCAGAGGAAAGGGAGAATGTTCCTGCTTCTGGAGTAGTCACACAGGACAAAGAACTTCTCCAGCTGAGGAGGAAGGATCCTGCAGTGGGATCTAGAGAATCTCTACACCTTTAATTCCTCCCGTCTCAGCACAGAGGTGTGAGGCCACTGTTCCCAGAGTTCGCCCCATGTGGTTTCCATTTGCCAAAGCACTTATCTGGCAGTGTTACCTTAACCCTGACTTATGACTACATCAGCCAGTAAAGGAGCTCCCAGGGGTGACTGGTGGGTGAGGACCTACATTAGCTGATCACACCTGTCATTTATTTCTTTATAAACATAAAAGGCAGTCTGCTGCTATTGTGTACATCTGCTGTCAGTGTTTGGCCATGACAGTAAAGACAAAATCAAAAGACAGAAAGGTACAAAATGACAAATGCAAAAATCTGGAGCCCTACTTAATGAAAATGCTGTAATAAGCCACTTTTCTCAAACTAGTATCTGAGAAAATGCTTAATTTTTTCTTCCAAGATGCACCAGAAGGTTAAACTAATTTATAAATTCAGAACTGAAAGTATACATGCTCTGAAGAAACCTCATTTTTAGGGAAAAATCTTCAGTTCCTATTGGGAGAAATATGAACATTCTCATTGATTTGGGGTCAAAGCTTCAATCATTTCTGCCACTGCGTGTTGTGCTGTACTTGGTTCTGAGGTGCTAAAGTATATCTAGAATGTACATAATCTAAAAACCCACCTAGATTAAAAGGCCAAAAGCTGTCCTGTTTGTCTAAACTGAGATTAATGTCAGAAAATTGGACTATGAACAAAAGTGTAATCTCAGATTTCTAGTGAGAATGGTGTGCTTGGAGTTAACATCTATTTTTATCACCTACACTGGTAGCTGTGCAGCCAAATCCCCTTGCTAGAATTAAAGGTACACATCATTACAATCAAATACAGGAATATTTTCTTTTAGTGCAGGTCTCAAACTTCTTCTTTGATTTAATATTAACCTAATTCCTATATATTTATCAACTATACATTGAAATGCTGCCTTGATGTTAGTGTGCCTTAATGACTGCTCCGTTGAGGAGGGAAGGGATGCAGGGTGGCTCTTCCTGGTGCATCTCCAGAAGTGCACAGCCCAGTTCAGTCCAGATGCTCCCTACACACTGGGCAAGCTTAGTCCTGCTACCTGCAAGGTACTGTGCCACTGCGGGCAACTGTACTGGGGCATGGGGGAGTACCTTGCTTTGGATGTATAGTGGTGATAGGCAGCACTGCTGACTGAGAGTGCGGGTGATTGCTTTCTAAATCAGGTGTTAGGAATAGTCTAATAGTCTCTCTTTTGCTTCTGTCCTAAAAAGGTCTCTTCTGCCTTAGCCTTTTTTTGCTAATGTATGTAGACCATAGTTTGACTTGGAGAGGGAATTGACATTTTGCATTAAACTCTGAGGCCTGCTTTGTTAATATTAATTATTGTTCATTTGCAGGTGCTGAATATTGCGGACTTTGTAATGTATGCATGGCAGTCCTTGTAATGCATCCAATTTGAAGGTGTCAGGTGCTGAGCAGCACAAGAGGGAAGAAAACAACGTATGTGCATTTTCAGCCCTTATGCCCTGAGATGGGAAAGGATTGACCAAACGTTTAGGCTGTGTTTGGACTCTGGGCAGCATCCAGTAAATAGCTATTATGGAAGGTCTTCTTCTCGCTGCAGCATATCAGCCTCCTGCTTCCATGTGCTTCCTGCTGCTTCTGTTCAAAAACACATCCAGTCCCAAAGAAACTGTCCTCAGAAAAGATGCCTGTATATAGTACTATAAAAAGGATGTATATTCCAATTTAAAATATGCACAGATCATTCACCGAGGTAGCAACCATTCTTATTCCCTTCCCCCAAGATAAGAGTGTAAATCACATCTTCTCAACAAGGCAGGTAGTGAGGATGACAAAATTCTTACATTCCTAAAGTGTTATTGGAGAAAAAATGTCACCTCCATGCATAATTGCATAACTTTACTACCTGTCATTTTCTATCAATCAAAAAAATGTTATACTTGAATATGAGGACAAACATGTCTAATAAGATTTTAGATTGACAGCTGAACGGCTGTACTCAGCCTTATTTTAACTTTATTTTTTGTTGTTGTTCACTAGATCAACATGGAGAGTATTATACCAAAGTTAAGGGAAACAAATACTCAGATATATTAATCCCTCATGCACACTTTACCTCAAAAAAATAGAATTTCTTTCCCTGTAGGTTTTCTTAGTCAGCTGCCTTCAGTCTCGCCAGTGCTGCAGCGGGAGTCTAACATTTCTTCCTTTGTATTTCCAGTGCAGTGTCGCCAGATTTTGTTTCAATTATCAGAGAAATGTGTTTGATGACTTGTAAGCAGTGCCAGTGCCCCTGGCGCAGCAGTGGCTCCTCCAGTGGCACCCCCCTTGCCTCCGGATCCCCTTTTCCTGGTGCAGGGCTCTGGCTTGATTATCATTTGAGTGGAACGTCTTCTTCCCCACACAACAGCCCACATCCCACACCCCAGCATTTGGCCGCTTATCCCTGCCCCCCCTCCTCCCTGGTTATGCAACAGTCTTCAACTCTGTACACTGGGGATTTACCCTCCTTCATTGGTGGTGAGTAGAGGATCCCACTCATTCTCCTTTCAGGTTACTCTGTGTTAAACAACAGCCTCTTTCCTGTCTGCATATATCGCTTTCTATCTCTGTCCACCTTTATGTCCTTCTGAACAAAGGACTCCTGAAAAAACCCAGGAACATCTTCCCATCATGGCTTTTCCTTCTTGAAGCTGCTTGTGCTCTGACTTGATGTCCTCTCCATATTTCTTCTTGACTTTTCCCAGACTTCTCATCCCTGAATAGGTTACCAAGAACCTGTTTCTCAGTTTTGGGCCTTTTTCTTCTTTGTGTTCATTTTCAGTCAGCTAAAGTACCTCAGATCTGGGATTCATCTTTGGTTGGACCTGACTCAACCTCTAGCGCATTAGTTGTGTTCTGGCTCTGCTGAACTCTCTAAGCCATAACAAGTGCTTCAGGACAGGCTTTAAAATGACAAAGACAGTACTGGGAGGTCTTTAGTACAAATGCACAGGGAGACAGAGGCAGACGTGTAATGTTGGCCATACTCGTCAGTTTCTTTCAGTTCTGTGTGTGAAACCACCATTCCATCCTTCCCATTCCATCCTTCTGAATAAGGTACACCTGGATGAGGAGTAAAGTTAAAGAGAGAGTAGGGAAGACTGGTTGCTTTTGGAGGAAAATATCTTGCTACAACTCAACACAAAGAACCTGATTATTTCCCATCAGAGGTTCTCAAAGCATTCACAGGTTGAATGTTACATCCCTCCAGCTCTGCAGGAAGGCCATGGCCCCGTACTTGTTCTCCAAAAGCAGCTATTGCAGGGATGTCACTTACTTCCATGAACATCTCAGTGAGCAATGATTAGGATCAGATGAGAAGCTGGACTCCACCCTGCTCCCAGTTGCCCAGTGTGCTGGCACAGAGCAGGCACCCCCGGGACAGGTACTACAGATTTTATATGGTTGATCTGCTTTGTTTCTCCCTTGCAGGAAGAACTGAAGATCGGATGGAGATTTTGGGCCTATGATTGCAATGAGTGTTGTGAGAGCAGTAGGGATAGAGATTCCCAAAATTAATCTTCATTTAGCTAATTCATACTGTGAAAACATTGATGCCTAGGCAGCCTGGACTTGGGTGTGAGTGACACAAGCCTTCCCGGAAGGCAAGGGACAAGATCTTGTTCCATGCCCTGCTGTGTGCTCACTGTGGTCAGACATAAGCTGGGTATGCCTCTACATGTGGAAATCACATCCTTGACTGTAGTGTAGGTTCCAGCTATTCCTGGTCTGCTCTGAAACAACACAGCATATGCTATACATTGCTCACTGCTTGTGGCAAAACCACAAATGAGTCTCCAGAGATTTCTCTTGGTGAAGTGTCAATACTGGAGCAATGTTTATCTTCCAAACTCTTTAATGCATCCTTTTTGAGTTCCTGAAATTGTTTGGCCTAACTTAATGACAAATGAGCAAGTACTTAAAAGAGCCTTCATATCTGCAACAATAACCAAGGAACCAGATGTCAAAGTGCTATCAGCCAAAGTCACAATTAAGTGCAACCCACAGTTTCTATAGCAGGCACAATTAATTGCAGGCGCAAAACTATGACTGCAAATGGGTGGTCATTAAAAAAAAAAAAAAAAGATTGAGGCAAGACATTCTGAGTGTTCATGCTATTATTTAAATTAACAATAAATAGTAATCTTTTTTGCTTTGCAGTGTCTTTCGCATTCAATCTTTAAAATCCCTTACATACCGCGGTGGCCCTGTGTCATAATATTTAGTGAAAGGGAAAATGCTAAGACTCATGGGAAAGTATAAAATTGAATTAAACTTCTTTAGCCCTGATGTCACACATACTGCTCAGGACAGACCTTTTCTCACTGAGGAAAGCAGTCTTCTGACAAAATTGCAAGAGTGTGTTTGTTTTACTGTTTCTTTTCTACTAAGGATATTCATATTTACAAACATTTATGATTTAGATTCAAGGTACTGCCATAAAAGTGATCTACAGCAGGTAGGTTTTCTAGGATCCCTTTGTTAGTGTAATGGGTTTACAATGGTGCTGAGGAAGACCTGCAGGACCACATATCCCTGGAGGAGCTGTGTCCTGGCTGGACCCTCCAATATGCCTTTCCAAAAGTGATTTCCTATGTTCCCTGCAAACAGTGACCAGAAGTTGTCTTTCTCAAAGGTGAAACATCGTTGAGAGACACAAGAAACAGACGGTCTTTGTGCAGCCAGAGGCAGAGGGTTGGAGGGGCTTTGCTTTTTTTTGGTGACTTATGAAAACGTTCCACCAGCTGTAGCCCCACCTCTCCATGGAAAATATTAGATGATGGGATTGTGCCGGCCAGATTTCTCTGCCTGTCAGACTTCAGGATCAGAAGCACAGTGGCAGAAGCCCAAGAAACGCCCACGGCAGAGCGTACCTGCCTTCTTCTGGTCTTTCCCTGGGCTGTCCTCTCACCTCATGAATATCCTGCTGGGAGCTGTGGAAAGGCTAAATGGAGAGGGTGTCAGAGAGACCTCAGGGATGGAGCAGAAAATGGCGGGGAGCAGACAAAGTAAGGGAGGGAGCACGGAGCCCTTGTCTGCTACATGGCAGGCAGATGCAGGCAGGCGAGCCACTTTTTCCACTGACAGCAACCTGGCTACATCCTCTGCCTGCAGCTGGCACCCTTCCCTTGCAGAGCGACAGAGAGCTATGGCTGTATGGTTTATCCCCATCCACATTTTCTGCAGGCTGAGGCACACCAGCTCTCCACCAGCAAGAGCTGGAGGCAGCGCATGTGGAGCTGGGGACTGAACTGTAGGGAGAGATACCCGGGCAAAAGGCTGCTCCATGCAGGTGAACCCCTGAGGCACTCCCACAGCATCACTCGTGCTGCTGCTAAGCTTTGTACCTGCTTTTTCGTGACCTTTATTTTCCCTCTTCAATCTGTTCCCTTGCAATGGTTAGGTAGGAAAGGCTTCTCAGGGTCCCGCTTCTCTGTGGTTAAAGTGGGACATCTGCCTAAAGCGGGATGGTTTTCAAAAAGTTTTAATAAAAAAAAAATTAAACCCATGCAGTGTTTCTTATTTTGTCCATTACATCAGCGGCCCCATCTGTTTTCAGTGTTTCACGAGGTTGCACTGAAATTGATATGGTGGGGCAGAAACTCGTGATCTTCCTACTTTGCTAACGAATCAACAGAAGAAAGGAGTGAGCTAAAAGAGCCTTTTCTTTCATTAGGACTGCTGCAAATTTTAGGCATGAGTGTTTGTGCTGAGCTTCTTCAGCTCCTGTTGACATCAATGTGGTGAAGGATACACATGACTGAAATCTTATGACTCTTAATATCAAAAAGCTTTAGATACTGCTCCTAGGACTACACCTGAAACAAGGTCTTGCTATGGCTCGCATGCCATTACACTGCATTTCTTTCATACTGAGACTCCGAAATTACATTGCTAAGTTATAAGTAGTTTACATGATCCCAGAATGCAACATGGGAAGGCTTTCAAAATAAAAATGAATAATAAGATCAGCATTTATTGGTTTTTGCCTTCTACGTTGCCACTGAAAAATCTTATTGGTGTGGCTTTATATGAATAGTTCTCCAGAAGTAAATTATGAGCAAAATTCAAAGCCACCATAAATTAAATGTGCTTTTTTCCTGTTTTGGTGTACAAGACTTTCCATTAAGCTAGCCCCATATAATATACCTTGGAAGTGTTCAAGAAAGCCCTGTAAATTATAGTAAGTATTTAAAATGGTAAGTAGACATTGAAAAAGGCCACATTAGGATTAATGAATGAAAGGGCTGATACTGAAAATGCACTTGTAAATAAATAACATGAAAAGTAAAGATGACACACTGTTAGGTTAGAGTTACAAGTGGGAGTATGATGATAAATCACACAGCTGTTTGTCAGAGCTTCACATGTGGGTGCACGTACTCCTTAGTCCCTTTCTTCCCTTCCCCCTGGGTGAAACCTCTCCCTCCCCTTGCCCCACTCACTGTGCCTTCAGGAGTCTTTGTTTCCAGCACTGACTTTCGGTGCTGGAGGTGTGCTGGGCTGCAGAGTTCGCTGCCTGTTAGGAGCAAAGCTTGCCTTTCATTGCTTTGGCTGGGAGAAGGCAGTGCTTCAGGCCTGTTCTCTCTACTCTGGTAATAAAATGCAGGTTGCTGACAGTGTGTGTCTGCCAGGGGTTCATCTGAACCTGTATTCACTGCTGCTGTTCACAGGGGTGTTGGGTGTGTGGGTGTCCTACCCCCTTAGCAGCTCTTGTTGGCAGCCAGCTGTCCTGGGATGGGAGCTGGGTAGTAAGAGGTGAGCAGGGGAAAGCTGAGACGATGTGCAATGCAATGTGGGCGATGCAGGGCTTGCAGCCTGGTGTAGGGGGTGGAGGAGAAAGCTTCTTCCCCCCTTCCACCCCTCTGCAAGTCCTGGGCTTGACACATGCCTGGTTGTGACACAGCGCAGACGGGTTGGTAGCAGCAGTTACATGAGCATGGTTTGAGGTCTGATCACAGTGGAAACTCTAACTGAAGCTCTCTGCCTTGGCTTGAGCAAGTTCTCAGAAAATACACCAGAACTCCAAAACCCAGAGAGCAAAAAGCTTTCCTCCCAGGCAAGCTTTTTTCCGTGTTTTCACTGAGCCAGCCATAAAGGCCATATCTACCGCTTGCAGATACTGGCATCATTGCATCTTGTATCTCATATCATATCATCACCTGTGGAAGCAGTTCTGTGCAGCCTGTTCTGGCTCACCGCTGGAATAGCTCACAGACTGCAATCCAAAAGCATGGAGCAAAAATGAAATGGGGGGGCTGTGAGACAAAAAAACATGTGTGTGTCAGTACTTGGGGATCACCTGGGCTGAGGAAAGCATCTGCCTAATTACTTTAGGGCTTGCATGTCTGACAGTGCGTGTATAAGGTCAGTAGGCCTTATGTAGCTGGGATCAGAAAGTCCACATTAAGGTTACCTCTGCTTAGAAATGATATGATGTGGCTGCACGCAATCACATTCTGGCTCTTAGTGAGATGGGGCAAGTCCAAAACGTGATGTCCTTAATGGAGCTACTCTGCCTGCAGAGCAGCGCAAGACAGGATCAGACTGTGGCATGTACACTATATGAAGTGATGGGTGGGTACAGTTTTACAACCTGATTTTACTCCCCTCCATAGTATTCAATTTTATCCACATAGGTCCATTGAGAAAACAAGGTTCTGCTCTTAGTGAAGTGTTTATGGGCCCATACAGCCAAAGGAATACCTTTTATGTGCCTGTGGCACTTTGAATATCTTTGAATAGGAAGGAATCTTTGTGGGCAAGAATAAATCCACATACTTTTTTGGTCTGCCATGCGAGGAAGGGCAGAGCGGCAGTCAGTACCACCTAAATCTTTGCCAGACCCAAGGGAAGGATTTAAGTTCAGGTTCCCTATTTGAGTAAGCACTAGGGACAAATGGTAGCATAAAGGTTAGTAGAAGATTATAAATAGGATAATAAATGGAGAAGGAAGGATTATACTACCACATTAGAAATCATTTGAAGGGAAGGTAGAAACTCTCATGCTTTGCAATAATTTTTGAGCACCCGGGTTGATGGTAATCCATCTGTGTTATTTATTATAGAGATATATGTTTTGAAATAATTTTTAAAAGGGCTTTTTTAAATTATTAGAGCTACAAATAGAGAAGAACACCAAAACTCTAATAGGCTGAAGTAGAATGTTAATGGTGTAGATATAAATATTTGCTGTGGAGATATGTCTGAGTACACCCAATCAGCTGAAAGAGGAAAAGAACATGTTTCTCATGTGGCCAGTATTAACTAAGTAATTTGGCTTATATTTTTGAATACTCTTGATTAACTGTTTTATGAAAAACGCTCTGTCAGATAAACTCAGATAATTGGTAAAGGGGAAGAAACCACAGTCCATCCATAGATTGACTGTGAGCAGAAAGAGGTAAATTAATCCATCTGCTTCGAACTCTTCATTCAGCTTGGTGCAGTTCATAAAGCTGAAAAGTCAAATAGTGCGCAGTAAAAGAAGGGCTTGGGAGTTGAGATAGTGGAAAGGGAATAACGATCTCTGCTCTTTATTGGACTCCGTAACCAGAGTCTTGAGTGCCTCACAGCCTTCAGCTCTGCACTGTGAGACACAGACACAGTGGCATCTAACGAGCATATGCAGGAGCAAAATTACCAACATATGCCCAAGCTGAGTAGCATCACTTAGGGTTGACCTGATTGGAGCCACTTCCCATGTGAAAAAAGCTTCCAGTTTTCAAGTAGGGTAGTACTTTTTGCAATTGTACTGTGTTAACTCAGCTGCTCAGGGCTAGCTTAGCTGTCTGTGCATGTCACTGCTGTTGAGTTGTGCCGAGGTGCCCTGCCACGTACTCAGTCCCAGAGCATTTTATAAAGGATGTGTGAGGACCTATGCGTCTTTCACGTGTTTACAGTCAAACCTGTGATGGAGCGGGGAACATCTCCCCTGGCCTTGAACTGCTATCCTTCCGCTTTGGATACACCTGGTCAGAAACTTGAGGGTGCAAGCTCTCTGTGAGCTAAAGTGGGTGACCATAGCTGTGCTGTGATTACCTCCTTTTCTTCATTTGTGCAGGTTAATTTTCTGCTATGTGATGAACTTTCAAATGAGGCGTCAGTGAGTGCTGTGGCATTGGCAAAGGCGGCATTGTGTGAGGAATTGACAGCAGTGGTGTTCAACAAAGTAAAGTAGAGCAACCGAAGTTGAGATAATGAGCAAAATGGCCATGGGATGGTCCAGGAAGGAGGGCGGTAGCCACGATCCTGGACAGAACAGGAAAGGGGAGAAGAAGTGGTGACCCTGATGCTGCTGGAGGAAGAGGAAGATGTGGACAATGGCGTTTTCATTAATAAACATGTAATATCATTGCTCGGGAAGGGAGTAGAGCAGGCAAACGAGAAGGCAAGCAAGGGCAGCAAAGGGGAGAACTACAACTACAGTAGAGAGGGCACTGAGGATTTCCAAAGGACAATCTTTGTTAGCTGGACTTCCACACTCCTTTTTACTTGAGTCTGTTTGAGAATTACTGCAAGGAAGATCTCATTACAACCTGTCATATGTTTGGGCTGGGCAGCCAGACTACTCACTGCTTTCAAAACACACCTAAATGCTGGGAAGCCCCAGGGAGCTGCCTGGTTGTGCTGATGAAAAAGGTGTTTGAGGAACATGCTTGGCTCTCAGGTCTCAGGACATGGGTGGCTCATGGTGGTGAGGATGGCCTTCTTCTGCAGGATTGTTCCCCACAGTGTTTTTGGCAGGTCATGCTTCCAACCTTGCTTATGCTGGTAAGACTCTAGTAGTTTTGTAAGCCACCAAGCAGTCTCTGTGAACTTGACCTCAGCTTCATATCTGTGCTTTTAAAAGATTTCATTATATTTTAAGGGTGTGTTTGTTTCTTTTTGTGAATCTGAGAGCTTTTTACCTGTTTCTCCCACTTTCAGGCTTTCAGACTACGAGGTTAGTTTAGCAATCAGGAAATTACTAGCATCATCCTAATTTTAGTATTGTTCATGCATTGCAAAGCAACTTGCTACAGAAGAAAAAGAAAACATTTGAGCAATATTGGTGCAATATGTCAGACATGCAGCAATATTCTCTGTGATTATCACCCCATACAATTTTCAAAGCAGTGATGAATTGTGACAGATCCTCCTCTGAAATAACCCAGTATAGTTTATGAAATCAGTAGAAGTATATCAGCTTACACCAGCTGAGAATCTGGGCTACATTTCTAGCTTTCTGCTAATACTTTTTTATGATGGAAATGAGTACCTGAGATGAACTGAGAGTTAACCTCTCTAGTTGCACTTTATATTCATCTTGTGAGAAACTCTAGATATGTGTCAAACTCACTTAAACAAAGAGATGTAGCCACTGTGTATTGAAAATTAATAACATCCCTGGTAAAGTCTGGCATAAATATGACAGAAACTTCCCCCATTTGTAGCAAGGATTAGGGAGTCTGGGACAGTTACTGAATTTCCAAACTGGCAAGTGAAGGAACATTTAGAAGTGAAGGCAACAGAGAGCAGACTGTAATTCCTACTTTTTTTTTTTTTTTTTTTTTTTTTGCACAAGCAATTTGCTTTTACTTAGATGTACATCTCCAGTATGCTCACAAACATTTTGTAATAGATATTTATAATTGCAGTGAAATTGTAGTAACATGGGATTGATTACAATACCATCAGTGCCTTCTAAGCTTTACAGCACAAGACCACCATTTCTCTGTGCGAATAGCAGAGCGTGGAGATTAGCAAAGTGTGAATTAATGCAGTTCTGCTGACTGGCTAAAAAGATACATATCCCTTTTTCTTGTCATTTAGAGGTGAAGAGGAGTTAATTCAGAAAAGACCAAGTTACTGACACTTTTAATAATAAAATAACACTTCAAAATGGTGGTGCAAGATGAACGATTTGTAATGACCAGCAGAACAATGTGAGAGAGACATTTCATGAGCTTCTCCCTCTGTTAACATGTGTGAGGCTGTTCAGCAGCTACCATCCTTTAGGAAATTTTCTAGTAATTTCATTTTATTTATATATGTGTCTTTTTCCAAATCTGCCAAAAATACTATTTAAAAAGACCACACAGAGAACTGATCTACCTTACACAAATGTCTGGTGGGAAATAGTCATGTAAATTTTGATTTATTGAACACACAAAAGAAGGAGGCCACCGCCTAAGAAATGGATGACAGCATCTGAAAGCGGTTCCAGCATTTTAAAAGCAATTATAGGGGGTAGATTTATGCACGAAACCTGCTCTGTACATTAACTAAATTTGTGGGTTTAATCACTGGAAGGAGAAAACCAGCTACGAAATACCCAAAGTAACAGGTCATTGTAGACATTCCCCTGAGGACGTAATTTGTGTCTGTGTGTGTAGACAGGACTGCACGTATGTGTTGCAGAAGTGATAAAGGAAAGAAGTCAATGAACATCCTCAAAAAGCAAATACAGGAGAATGCTGGAATATATGGCTTCCTGAATAAAGAAAATAAAGCTGTGACTACGTGAAGATTTCTTAGTATGGGAATGGCAAAGGAGTAACGCATTCTTCACTCCAATGGAAATTAATGGAGCATGCATTCCTCATTCTCAGTCTATTTGAGGCTGCAACAGGGGATATCACATCTGGCAAAACTACTTTGAGTCATGTTATACCACTTATAACATCATCTGGACCTTAGGAAACAGCTTTCTGAAAATAAGGAATGCTGTACAGTACCTGACATTAGCCCTGTTGAAAGGTACTGATAAGTTGCAGAGGCCTAAGAAATTAAGAGCCACATTTACATGGAATTTCCCTGCACTTTATTACAGTCAATTCCCTGCTTTTGCAATTTTAACTGCCCTTTTCCCATAAGTGCCTTCCCCAGGGCGAGTAGGAGGGGCTCGTTTGTGAAAGGGAACCAAATCAGTCAGAAAGGAGAGCATCTGGGACAACAAATGCTGCATACCCAGAAACATTACAAAATCTGGTATAAATTGAGAGCATTCATTACTAACAGAAACACTGTTTTCAAACTACATCACACTTTCATCTCCGAGGATTTCACATGCTATTGTCCTGACCCTGTGTTTGTAATCCTAACTCCCACAGTTAGCTTGATCAGATTTGATGGAATTAGTGGTGTGAGGAGGATGTACACTTTATAAAGCTTTGCAGGACTTGGCTGTAGACACAAACAACTTCATAAAAACTTTTGGCTACTGCTGGGATGGAAGGCACTGTTCTCTAGATTTTTCTGTATATTCTGAAATACAGAATTTCTTTGCAGGAGGGGGCTGTTTTAGCAGTGGACAGTGATTTTTTTTTCAAAACTGCTTTAGAACTCCTACAGCATTCACAGAGCAGAGAAGAGCCCATGTGTGTTAGTATCCACAACTGAGAGCAGCTCACATACACCACTGCATTGCACGTGCAGGGTTCACTTTTACCCCCTCATTCCTGCCCTAGAACAAGTGTGAAATGGCAAACTCATGATGTCCAGGAATATGTGAAATAAAATGAACAGAGCTCTGTAGTCAAGAAGGGGGTCAGAACTGGCTGGTGTTCATAAACCAAGCTGACAGGAGATACAGAAATGCAAAAGGGAGAGGAAAGTCTGAACGTCTTAAGATCTGTAGCACTGGAGCACATTGGAGTAAGGGCTATGGGTAGGTTTAGCGTTTGCCTTCAAACAAGAGTGTGGTTCTGAGTCAAAATATGAGATCTGTGCACCCTTATGGATGGGGGTCTTTTAAACCAAGACCTGCATCCAAATATGTTAATTTGACATTGTCTGTGGCCTGGCATCAGCTAGTTTAACCGTCCCAAGGAGGTGATCATAAACTAATGCAGAAACTCCTGTATCTGTGTGTGTGCATGAGAGAGCATGTATAGGGGTAAAAGGGTTACCAAATGCTTTGTTCAGTGGTCAATAGATCAGTGGCTGAGACAGAAAGTTATATACAGTGGCATAAGGTTTACCACCTAAAGTAAACCTATGCCTTTATTAAAAATGTACAGGGAAGCTCATTTCTGCTATAGGATTACAACATGCAGATTTTTTTTTTTTTTTTTTTTATGTTTGGCTGTTTCCAACATTGGTTATAAAAACTCCCCAGTGTCCCGTCCTGCACCCATGATTACAAAAATATTTAAAGTCACAGAATGGATATATGGCTGGGCAGACATATATTTTGATTTATGTTATACTATGGTTTAGGCACACATTTGAAGGCAAGGTTTTTTGGCTGACAACAGCATCACAATAGCAGTCTTCAAGCCATATATTATAGTGATGACCCCAGAAAATTATCAGGGTGTAATACAAGGCTATAATATAGGGTTTCTGAAAACTCTACATAAGCAATAGACAACATAAAAAGTCATGTTACTATTTATGTGCCATCAAATCACATTAGGAGGGAGATTTGACCACATAAATAGTAAAATGGCTTTTTGGGAATATAGAAATTAAAGAAAAATGTTTCAAATAGAAACCATAATTTACAGAAAAATCACAAATATGCAACAATGTTATGAGAGTAGGAAAGTAAGAGAGGCAAAAAGAGAAAGATATACTTCTTGGAATCTTTTCTGTATAGTTTTGTGTAAGATTTTATTTTTTAGCACATCCAATCAAAGATGCATCCTGTCATGTCATATCATTATTACCTATATTTATTGTATTGTATTGTGAGATATGTGGGAGTTGACTGATATCTACGTTGTCAGCTGTTTGCCAGCTGTTTGCTCCTGGGATGAGCAGGGTGAATTTTAGCTTCTCAGAACCACCAAAATAAACAGCATCATTTCTCTTTGTTCTCTCTCTGCTGTGCAAAAATGTTCTGTGGATAGAAGAACTTCACAGTCCCAGAATCTCACCCCCAAGATTTTCTTGAATCAGTTATGAATACATATCAGTATTTATTTGGTTCTCTTTGTTCGATGATGCTGATAAAAACTGTAGAGTAAGCAAGAATAATAATTGTGACAATTATGGAGTATCTGGAGTGTAATGAATGCTGTGAAGACAAGTGTGAAAGTAAGGGGCTATTCCAAAGAAAAGTTTATTTCCCAAAGAATGCAGTTGAAGTTGATGTGATTTTTTTGCTGTTGACCTCAGTGTGAACTGGGTTGACCTTTGGCCATAGGGTAGATGGGCTGCTGCTTTGCCACAGGTCCCTTCTGCAGGGCAGCATGGGGCTGCACTGCTGCAAATGAAGCCTGTGATGTGCATCATGCACATAATCCTTCAGTCCTTCTTTGTGGGAAGAGTGCAGAGGGGACTAAAGTTTGCCCCAAATGACAGTAATGCACAAAACCAACACATTCAGAACAAAAATATTACAAATGCTGGCAATTATTACTCTAGGTTAGGTGAAGAAAGAGTTTTTATACTCCCTGTGATCTTATTGGTATCTTTGATGAAGGAATTTCTCTCTTATGGTCCTGATCCGGTAAGTGCTTAACACATGCCTAGCATTAAATATGTAAGTAGTGCTACCAACTTAAAAATGAATTTATCTTATGGGATATGAACAGGAATATTCATTTGCCTAAAGTTTACCACATGCCTAAGTGCTTTGCTGAAGAGATGGTCAATATTTGTAGATTATTTTTAAGAAAAAAAGGCTTTTATTTTGAGATAGTAATAAATACTAAATTCTTGGAAAATTAAAGGATTGAGGAGACTTTACATGTCACTGTTGTGCGTGTACAGCTCCCTTCGAAGTCAATAGAACTTGTGTGCAAAAGGGCAGATATATAGGGCAACAAAAGTTCATAATATTGTGGCTTAGGAGCCAAAAATATTATGGGATATTTAGAATGAGTGTATAAACTTTTAAAAGATTGTGTACTTTGAAGTGATCTTTCTTTCTTTCATTCTTTCTTTCTTTCTTTCATTCTTTCTCTCTCCTTCCTTCCTTCCTTCCTTCTTTTTTTTAAGGAAAACAACTTGTAACTTTCTTTTTTACCTGGAATGTAACAGTTAAAATCCACTTGCAAGAAAATTTATCTTTCAGGGAACTTCCTCGTGAACAAAACAGAACAGGAGATTTTTTTTTAGAAAAGTTGAGGAGAACCTTGGGCATATACAAAAGGGACAAGAGGTAATCTAGAGGCAGGAGATGATGTTGCTGGAAAAAAGAAGGTGAGCTCTTGAGCATAAAAGGGATATACCCAGGAAGGAGAATAATCATATGCCAAGGGAAGGTGCACAAACTGTGCAGGAGTACATCAGAATCTACTTCTGGGAAATCTCTTGAATCAGGAAGGCTGTGATTATTTTGCACCTTGGATTACTTGTGTGTGCCCAAGCAAGAAAACTATATAGCTATTTACTTGCTTGCCAAAAGAAAACAATTAGCTAGCATTCTTAGTGATGCTCTTAAATGAGAACGTTATTTTCATTTTACAAAACATTGCTCTTATTTATTTTCTTTATTTTGGAAACCTGCAAATGTTGAATTTCTCATTAGATTAGGGGAAGGCTTAGAGCTCTTTATGATTCTTTCTCTCCACATGAGCTACATCTAGGAAAGTGCTGAGCAAAGAATGAGGGGTGCTTAGTGCACTGCGTAACATTGCTATAAAATTGCGCCTTTCAAGAACCACGATAGACTGTTGAGACTGAACTATTCAATTTCTGGTAACAATAGCATAGTATTAATCACTTATTAACAGTCTTGGTCATTTGGCCTATTTCTTCATTTTCTATCAACCTTTTAAAAATCCTGTTTTGCCCTTGCTGGCCTTTCTCTTACAAATGGCATCAGTAGCTGTATCTTGGTTTGGAAGTGTGTGTGTGTGTAAA
>NW_010141307.1:33080-33436 GCF_000699245.1 Pterocles gutturalis | reverse complement strand
GAGAAGGATGACAGGCTGTAGCCAACATACTTTTGCAAAACGGCTGCTAGCTCACCACATTGCACTCTTTTTTTCCCTGCTAATTACAGGAAAAGTGATTTATTAATATTTGTGCAATAGTAACTTCTCAGCTCACCCACAGCCTTTTCTAATGCAGCCAATTATTTTCAGAATTATTTTTAAGCTCTGACTTTAATTAATGGGGTGCAGAAGTTTAAAGCATATGGGGTTGCTTTTCTTAAGTATGGGAGCAAGCAGAGTTTAAAAACCCTGCAGATATACTTCTCAAAACTGCACTTAAACTCTGTTTCTGAAAATGCTACATATAAGTTGTCACATTTTCTTCAGCTTGACAT